>NC_056735.1:524160017-524162517 GCF_019279795.1 Protopterus annectens | reverse complement strand
CACTTCTGAAACTCCGTAGTCCTTTCCAACAGTGCATCCGTTAAATGGTAAAAACAGTAGTGCATCCATTTGTGAAGCCAGTTGGTTCCCACTCTCAGATCCACTCTGCAAAACACACACACCACACACACACTTCTGAAACTCTGTTCACGAGAAAATAAAAAAGCATACTTGCAAAATACCTTAAGTTCTGCAATACTATATATATATATATATATATATATATATATATATATATATATGGGGCTACTTCAGTAGACCGACCGCTCACTTACCCAACACCCAGTTGCCCGAGAAGACAAGAACGACACCTTTGGAAGACTGACATCCAGAAGACCAGTGTTTCACATGAGGTAAGTAACTGCTTGGCCATCCCAATTAAATTAACTAAAGTAAGCTAAAGTAAACCCACTGATGTGGGGGCATCAGCCCCCTCACCCCCTATGTGGGGGGCTTCACCACCAATCCCCCCTAACTAAATATACCAACTCCGAGAATGCACTACAGTGGGGGTAAGGGGCAAAGTTCAGCAGGATGGCCAAGCAGTTACTTACCTCACACGAAATGTCAGTCTTCTGGATATCGGTTTTCTGAAGGTGTCAGTCTTGCCATCTCCGGCAACTGGGTGTTGGTTAAGTGAGTGGTCGGTCTACTGAAGTAGACCCATATATATATATATATATATATATATATATATATATATATATATATATATATATATATACACACACACACACACACATAGATGTGTGTGTGTGTGTGTGTGTGTGTGTGTGTGTGTGTGTGTGTGTATATATATTTATAAAGTTCTACCCTGGGGAATGCCTGAGATCTTAACATTGACTTGAATTTCCTTCATTCTGAAAAAATTTGTTTTTCTTCACCATTATTCCCCATTCCTGCAGTTTCATGAGGCCATTCATTTTTGCACACTCACACATATAAGGACTTGGGGACATCTTTTTCCAGATCAGCTTTGTGTTGAAGTCTGAGTAAAACCTTGGCACACTGTTGTAATATACCTTGCTGCATTAGTTGGGTTGCAGTTCATTTTATCTCCATATACACATATTATGTCTAGTATATTTCCTGATTTTGTTATATCACTATTTACTATAATCTCATATATTATAGTTATATAATGCCAGAGTCAAATAACACTTATACTGGTTTTTGATTAACCCATATGTCATACAGCTGACTTTTTGGTTGATTGTTAATTGCAATAGCTGACCTATTCTCGTTTACAACTATAGAAAGCTGGAAAAACCTAAGCAGCAGCCATGGAATGCTTCTGTTTTAGTACTTGCATCACCTGGCATGGTCTCATAACTTTTAGTTACATGCTTAACCAACCCAATATGTGCAAAACAGTGTATTAGTTCATTATTTAATTGGTGTTCCCTAGATTTGTTTCTCAGTTCAAAGCATTTTGCTTTTTTAGTTCTCTCCGCACTTTGGGGTAGTTTGAGATTGGTCTATAGTTCTGAGTAGAGAGGTGTCTTTCTCCCTCATTTTGACATTTCATTAGTTTCTTTACCATTTACTCCATTTTCAGATGTCCTTTTTTGAAATGAGTAGTCCCAGTGTTTTGATACAACTTGTTTGCCATCATGTGTCATTCAGATAGGTCAACCACTTGATCCAGGGGTGCAGGGCTTCCTTGACTATCCCATCAGAAGACAGAAAATGGACGCCTCCTTGAGAAATATTCTTTACGCCATCTCTACAATCTGAGGTACTGGATTTTCTTTGTTTTTTTTTTCTCATTGATAACTTAATCAAACATTTGAAAACCGACATGCAATAAAAATCCACAATGAAAATCTTTGGGGATGAACTACTGCTGTAACTCCTGAGAGGGCTAGTATTTCTTATCATAGATTTTTGTTGTCATTGACCTGTGCTATTTCTAAACTGAAAATGTTTTGGGGGATTCTTCTCTCAGAAACGGGTCTACTAGTCTGGCTATCTTGCTAGATGGCCATCCTTCCTTTACCTTTCTGATACTCTGTCAAGGGCTAATAAATGGTCCTTGACAACCTTGTGTTAGCTTAGTTTTTTTTGCAGAAGGTAGCTTTCCCTAATCACTGGTAGCCAGGTTGTACCTCTTCCTGGAACTGCCCAGTGTCTTCTGTCAAGTTCTACAGTTCATCCTGTAGGTGCTGAATAGCCTTCTTTTGTTTAATCTGCCAGCTGAGCAAGCCATGTCTGTTTCATTTACTCTTGTTTTTGAACAAAGAGCTGATGCAGGCTTTGTTGGATAGAAGCAGTGTCTTCTTCGTAACCATGAATACTTTATTTCATGCATGTTTTCTTGCTGAGTATGAACACTTCATTAAATGATTGTACAGCTACAGTGCTTTCTTGTTGAGAATAAATGTTGCATGCTCTAAAACTGAACCTGTACAGCCTTCTCCATAGTTTATTTCATGAATATTTTTTTGAACTTAAAATATTTTCATCTTACTGGCTACAACTTTTTGTGGGAGGAGGGCTA
>NC_056735.1:523877517-524155017 GCF_019279795.1 Protopterus annectens | reverse complement strand
TAACGTAATTTACATAGCAAAGGGAGAGATGCACAGATAGTAAACATTTTATGTGAATGTGAGATATTTGGAAGTTTAATATATCTAAATAAACTTTTATGGAGAACAGTTTTTCTCTGATGTTCCACTCTGATCAGAGTTTGGCAATGGAAAATTGTAAAAATGGTATGAGACAAGATCCTTTCAATCAGCAAGTGCTGTTACAAGAACATGATAAAGTGACGATGCCTGCTGACAGACACTGAGCTGTTTGTCATGTTTTAGAAATTTTCTGCTGGTGTCAACACTACATAAATTAATGCAGAGAGAAAACTGCATTTATGGTAATTCCTTACTTTTGGGACATGTACTCTTATAGTGCGACTCTGTAAGGAATTGTACCAGTTCTGCAGGTTAATTTATTCTATTACTTCTTCTGCTTGGGTTGCAGTTTCAAGGAGGTAGCTATCACAATGCCAGGTTGTAGGGTCTTTGACCATCTCTAGTTACTTCCACTTGTTAGTACTGAAATATTTTAGCAGGAGACTGCATGGGGTTCATTAATGACCCTTTAGGTTCCTAAGACCATAAAAAATACAGATTGTTCTCTGGCTGTATAACACATGGGAAACACGCATCCTTGTGCCATAAGACATCTGGCTCCAGAATATTAAATGTGGTAGGTAGTCTAAGCAGGTCTATATTAGATCACAAAATGCTTAAGAAAGCCAACGGTGATTAATCGACCCTATGTGAGCAAAAGCTTACAATTTCGAACTGCCAGAACAGCAATTTTTTCCTAGGGAAAAAAATCGCTGTTCCAAGAAAAAAATAAAATAAAATACTTTAAATATTACATTAAGTGGGGGGATTCACCCCCACACCCCCCGATGTGGGGGTCTGTACCCCCCACACCCCCCTACTTAAATATACCAACTCCGAGACCACACTACAGTGCCGAAAACAGCAAACTAACGAAGTGGCCAAGGAAATTCCTTCCCGGGGATAGAATTCGCTTAAAAGCCACTTCCATATTTTGCCATTTCAGGCTTTTGAGTTCGACCAAGACGCATTCGAAAGAATGCGTCTTTTGTCTTCTAATAGGTAACTGTCTAAGCAGCCTTACAATTATGCCTCTGCCTGTTCTGTATAGTCTGGATCTCACTGGCAGGCTCCTTATCAAAAGTGTTGGACATGATCTACTGAGTCCTGCCACATCAATCAATCAATAAATAAATAAATAAATACCTGCCTTCCTTCCTTCCTTCCTTCCTTCCTTCCTTCCTTCCTTCATTCATTCATTCATATATACATACATACATACATACATACAGAATTAAGGATTCAAGCACAAAACAATGAATTGTAAAATCTTTAACGTATATTTTGCCAAGGGTTTATACTCACTCAATATGGAAGGCTGTCCTTGCATGTCCTTGCTATGAATGTATACATACCAATCCTTGTAGCTTAGAGTAGGAGGAATAATCCAAAATACTACAACAGACATAGTATATATTCACCCCATATGCATTTTAGGTATTCTTTTTCTGAGGATCATAAATTTTAATTTAATTTAATTTAACATTTGTTTACCGGGAAAGTCCGACTTGAAACAAAGCCAATTTTCAGCAGAGGCCAGGGGAAAAACATTCCAGAATCATGTCTTTGTAATATATAAATATGATTCTTAGAATTCCAACAGGCATCCTAGTAGAATAGGCAAGGATAATAAGAAACAAAACTAAACAATAATGAAACTCCTGACCTTTTTCCTCAATAAACGTCAGCAATACGATTATAATGAACAATCTTCTCAAACAAAACATACTAAGTTAGGGATAAAGTCAACCAAGCACTAGTTGTATTAATAATATCTTTGCATGCTGAGATGAACTATATGCATGGAATTTAGTTCAAAATTTTACAAACGCAGTTCAAATGTTTTTTTTCATGTGAAAGAAAGTATAAGAAACAACATTCATGCTGATCTAAAAATCATCTTTTTTGTTGAGTCCAAAATCTGTCACAGCTCCCTGCATCCTATAGCTAATGTAATCAAATCCAAGACTGTGCCAATTTGGAGTAAAGAAAGATTACTCCTTACGGCAACCTCAGATGACCAGGGTTGATGTTAAGCAGATGTGCAGTACTTCACAACTACTTTTTATAGAAGTTAGGGGATCTATTTGTAATGTGGTAAACTTTGGCCAGGTCAAGATATGTATGGATGTTGCCAACAGCTAGTGTTACTCCTTTGAAGAAGTTAAACAGATTTATTAGACAGCTTCAACCACTGACAAAGCCAAAATGCTGTAAGTCTAGGCTGATGAGATTTTTTTAATATCTTAGTTTATCAGGTCAGTTCTAATATGTTCCATGGCTTTGCAGACTGATGGACCTGTAATTCCCAGGGTCAGTGGTGGGGCCACCCTTGTGTAGTGGCATTGCTACTGCTGTCTACCAAGCCTCAGGTATAAACCTGGCTAAATGCAGGTTAAATAGTTTATGGAGTGGTTATGCAAAGGCTTGTTTGTATTGTTTATTAAATAGCCAAGTATATTGTAAGGAACCATGTTGGAAGCATTTGTAGTCTTGGAAAGAACTTTACCAGCTTAAATGAAGATAACATGATTTGTAATCTTTGTGTAGTCTGTATATACAAAGTGTGGTGTAGGAGAAAGTTATAGTAAAGCTGTTATAAAATCAGATGACGGTTAATGGTTATTCCATATCTGATAAAGTTAAGATTTCTGATACTACAATATTGTCAATGTATGGTTATTACTGACTATGCAGTGCACCACTTCTGAATATTTATTTACTACAATGTCTAATAAATAAGACCATTTTGATGAATTATGGGTCATAGGATTATAAGAAGTTACTAGGCTATTGGCCCTGAGGCCCTTTGCAAGCCTAGCCAATAATTTAGCCCATGTTCCAACAAGTAAGCATCCTATACCACTGTCTAGCAGGTACACAGGTGGAATCTCAGGGGTGAATTTTCTGTTCCCCATCCAGTTATCCAGGTTGCGCTTAAAAAGGGTTAATGAGGTACTCTGCTTTACTCAGAGACAGAGTCTATTCCACAAAACGGGGAGCCTCTGTGACGAATCTGTCCTGTCAACAAGTCCTATTGATGTCACAGATCAGGATGAGGTCATGCGTGTGGGTTACTTAAGTGGAGCTTGACTTGTGGATATGCAGAGTCCCAACAGAGCAGGGTCTGACATTGCTTTGTATGGCAGACAGAGGTCACCTCTGAGGAGTCTGTAGGAGACTGAGTAGAGGGACAGAGCATTTAACTTATCTGTCTAGGGTAGATGTTTGAGGCCCTGGATTCTCTGTGTGAGGAACCTCTATGGTCTCTCCAGCTGCTGCTGCATGTGCTTTGTCAGGTACATACAGAAATGGGCATTGTACTCAATAATGGGTCTAATAAGGGAAAACTACAGGGATATTATGACCACCTTGTCCCTGGATGAGATAGCCTTACTAATGAGGTGGGCCATGTAGAAAGCTTTACGTACAATGGAGGCAATATGGTGGTAAAAAGTCAGCTTGCTATCAACCTGGGTGCCCATGTCCCTCATGGCTGATGGCAAGCTTAAGACCTTATTATCAATGTGATAATTTGTGGGGATGTCACTCTCCCCAAAAGGGATGATGATGCATTTTTTGGCATTCAATTTGAGGCCAAGTTTCTGGCACCAGTCATTTGTTTGGGTTAGACACTCTTGGATGATGTCCACATCACTAGGGGAATTGATGACAGCACCCAGCTCGCAGTCATCTGCAAACTGGGTCAGTCATAGCCCACTAGATTTGGTCTGCACCTCTGAGAAGTATATCCCAAACAACAGAAGCCCCAAGACCAATCCCTGGGGCACAATGCTTGTTATAGGTCTACTACTTGAGGTGGCTCCCCCTATTTGGACTAAGTGGGTTCTATCAGTGAGCCAGTTTGCTACCCATCTGGTAACATATGGATTGATGCCTAGTTAAGAGATTTTATCTATTATACCTAAGTGGGAAATAGTATTGAAGGCTTTGGCCATGTCACGGTAGCCAGTGTACACCATCTTCCTGTGGTCTATGACCTTGGTGACTGTCTCAAAGAAGTCGACCAAATTTAACAGGCATGACCTCCCCTTGATAAAACCAAAATGTGTAGGATCAAGTGTCTGGATGTTGCCAATGTCCTTGTTAGTGCAGTCCATGATAATTCACTCCATGCCCTTGTGCCCTTGCAGAGCAGGCTAGTTAGGCTGATGGGTCTATAATTTCCTGGATTGGTGGATGCTCCACCTTTGTGCAAAGGGATGCCAGTGGCTGTCCTCCACTTGGCTGGGATGAAGCCGCTACTCAGGCTTTGGTTGAATAGGGTGCATAATGGTGCTGCAAGTTCCTTCCTGAGTTCATGTAGGATGCAGCCTGGGATGTTATTGGGTCCCATGGAGGCTGTATATTTTGCCTTTGAGAGGGCAGTGATGACTTGGTCCCTAGAGATAAGGGGAGGGGGACAGGTACTGGGGATGTCCTGTTTTACTGATGGGGGGACAGAGGAATGAAGTTTTCACTAAACCTGTCTGCCAGCAGGTTGGCTACATCTACAGCATTTGTGTATGTGGTGTCCTTGGCCAGCAGTTCTGAACAGATCTGGGTGCTTCCCTTGAGATTGCAGGCATATGTGAAGAAGGCCTTATGATTGTCTTTAGTAGATGTGGCCAGTTTGGACTCGAAGTTTGCTTTGGAGGATTTCACTAGTGCTCTTATTTGCTTGTTCAGGCTAAGGAGAGATTGCTTCCAATTAGGCACCTGCTCCTTCTTGGTCCTGGACAGCATTTTTCCTTTTATTATAGAGCTTATTTATTGTAGATGTCCACCAGACAGGTTTACTCTTCCTTGAGGAGGATGATTTTGTCCTATATTTCTGATTCCATGCAGCTATATAAATGCTCATATAGTACTTTTGTGTATGTTTGGACATATGTGCCAGTTCCTATGGAGGGGGAGGGGGCTGTGAAGCTGTTTATACCTTTCCTCAGGAGGTTGTAATCAGCTTTGGAGAAGCTTTTTTTTGTTTTATCCTAGCTGGGGGGGGGGGGTTGCAGGGGAGGTGGTGACTTCGAAAGTGACTACTTTGTGGTCAGATCTTACCAGGGATGATGACACTGTAGGGATGCTGCAGTGGTTATTCATGTTGGTTAATACCAAGTCCAAGATATCCTCACCTGTTGTGGGGTTGTCAACCAACTGGTCCAAGGCATTTCCATTGACAAAATCAAGGAATCTCTGGGCATTTGTGTTTTGGTATGAGTATTTCTTCCAATCTATGGTTGGATAGTTAAAATTGCCCAAGACCAGGGTAAAGGGTTGAATCTTGATAAATTTGAAGAAGTCCAGATAGGTGGAGTGAGCATCTTGAGTCAGAGTGGAGGCCTATAGCTAGCTATGATTTGAATAGGGGTCTTGTCACTTGTTAATTGCACCTGTAGCGTTTCCTGTGCATCATACTGTTTGACAAGCCTAGAGGTGTGTATGTCTTTTATATAGAGTGCAACTTCACCTCCTTTTGTTTTGCTGCCCACGGTTTGGAGTCTGAATAAATAATATGATGAGTAACCTGGTATGGCTGGGGTGCTCTCCACAGTGTTGAACCAAGTTTCTGTGATTGCACAAATGTCAGCTCCTTTCAGGGTTAAGAATGATTGCAATGAGTGCAGTTTCCTGTTTACACTCCTATCTTTTAGCAGCATGACCTTTAATTTATGTTTTGATGACATTTTCATGTTGGTAGTTTTGACCTCATGGCATTGCCTAAAAAAAGGTACTTTGGGGGAGGCATGAGCCTTTGCCAGGAGCTTGAAGCCCAAGGGAGACAGATGCAGGCCATCTCTGGCAAAGCATCATGGTTTGTCAATCATGTAATCCCAGGCTTTCAGGTACTGGATCCCCTTGGAATGGCACCAGGAACTAAGACAATTGTTAAAGTCAATTATTTTCTGTTTGTATTGAGACATCATTCTGGGTGATGGTAGAATGCTGCTTAAAGCTAGGAATATACCTGCCTGGGACACATATTCAGTGAGCACAATCATGTCTCTCTTCATATAGTCCAAGGAGGTACATCTCAAGTCATTCAGTCCAACATGGACTATGACCGAGTCATAACAGTACCTGTTGAGAGACTTGAGATCATTGGTGATGTGGCGGATTCTGGCACCTGATAAGAAACTGACCCTGACTTTCTCCTTATCCAGCCTGGTGAGGGACACATCTATGTGTCTCACAATGAATTCTCCTAGGACTATTTATTTATTTATTTTATTTTACATTTGTTAACTGGGCTAGTCCAACTGGATACATGTCCATTTTCAGTGGAGGCCCGAGGAGAAAAGCTCCGCTAACTACTACTTAACAAGTTAAGAATATACAAAATTATACAATAAAAAGAAAACATTTTCTTTAAACCTCTTACAGGCTGTCTAGGCATTTGAGTACAATTTGAGGCTTAGCAGGTGAATAGGTTTAGATAATTTACTAGGTTATGATATTTTTACCTTAGACATAAATAGCAAAATTTAGAATTATGTCTATTTAAAGAGGGAGAGACAGAAGCATTTAAGAAGTGGAAAGTGGAGTATGCTAGAGTTATGAAGAAGAGGAGAGGGAGGTCAGATGAAAGGAAGGAGGGAAAAAAGAGAAAGAAAAAGGTTACCCAGGGTTATTGCAAGAGCATAGCCAGTGGTTGGTTAGGAAGAGTTTTAGTTTGGTTTTAAATAGTGGAATTGAAGTCAGGGATGTGAGGTCTGGTGGAAGTTGATTCCATATTTTGCCAACTGAGTTGGAAAATGTGGAGTCACCTGCTACATTATTTGATCGAGAAGTTTGTATCAGTATTTTGTTAAAGGAACGAAGGTTCCTCATATTGTGATAGGGTTTTATGAGGGTGGAGAGCATTGGTGTGTTTTCAGGGTGATAAAGGACTTTATGGGCAATAGTAAGTTGATAGTATTGTATAAGGTGGGGTAGTTCCAGCCACCCTAGTTTTGTAAGATTCAAACAATGGTGAGTTCTATATGGAGAGGCAGTGGCAAATCTGGCAATGTTGTTGCATGATGTGGCTAGTTTATTGAGGTTGTACTTAGAAAGATTAGTGTATATGGAGGAAGCATATAATAGGGTAGAGATTAAGTGGGTTCTAGCTATAGTAGTTCTGGCTTCAGGAGTTAAGAAAGATTTGATTCTATAGAGAGAACCTAGTTTTCTGTTAGTTGTTTTTATAGTGGAGTTGATATGAAAGTCAAATTTTAGTTGGTTGTCAATAGTAATACCCAGGAGTTTAGTCGTTTGGTCTGGAGCGATAAGTGTGCCATTGTTAGATGTAAGTGTGAAATCAATAGAGGGAGATAGGTGAGTAGGTGGAAAGAGCAGAAGTTTGGTTTTCTTGGGGTTTAGGAGGAGACAGTGGTTAGAGAACCATTGCTCAATGGTGGTGAAGGTTTTTTGTGTTAGGGAGTGAAGTTCAGTCTGGGTTGTGGCAGAGCAAATGATGGTAGCGTCATCAGCATATTGAATACAAGTAGATAGAGGAGTGGCTAGATGCAGATCATTTATAAAAATGGAAAACAGAAGAGGACCTAAGATTTAGCCTTGAGGGACTCCTAAAGAGGTGGGGAGAAGATCAGAGAGATGGTTGTCCCAGAGAACTGCCTGTTTGCGATTTTCAAGATAGGATGTGAACCAGCTTAAGGCATGGTGGTCTAGAGAGAGGGAACTTAAGCGATGTAAGAGGAGTTGGTGATTAACCATGTCAAAGGCTTTTGACAGGTCTACAAAGAATGCTGAGGAGGGAGTATTTTTGTTGCGATTTATGTTAATAGAGTCGATGAAGGATAATAAGGCTGTGGTAGTACTATGGAATGGTCGAAACCCATGTTGGCAGTTAGCTAGGAGATTGTTGCTTAACAGGTGATTAAGTAACTGTTTGTGGATACATTTCTCCATTATTTTTGCAAGAGGAGATAGTAACACTATGGGGCGGAAGTTAGAATACTCCAAAGAGTCACCTCCTTTGAAGAGAGGGATAATGTGTGAGATTTTCCAGACTGTAGGGATAGTACTTTTTTTTAAAGTCCTATTAATCAATAGAGAGATGGGGTAGGCTATTGCTTTGGCACCTAGTTGGAGATATTCTGCAGGTAATTTGTCAGCTGAAGGGGTTGTTGGCTTAAGTTTTTGAAGTAAGGACAAAATGTAGGAGGTAGGTATGTGTTGCAGGTGAAATGGGGGGGGGAGTAGAGCTAGGGGTAGATAGTTTGGAGGTATCAGGGCTTTGTTGGTCAGCTAGCTTTAGAATGGCTGAAGTAAAAAAGGTGTTAAAGGCATTAGCTATTTGTGAAGAGGAGTTAGTGTTGGAGCTTAGTGGGTTAGGTGTGGCAGCTTTGCCAGGGAATAGCAGAGTATTGATAGCGGTACAAAATTTATGTGGTTGGTGGAGGGAAGATTGTTGTAATTGAGTGTAGAAGTTTTTTTTATCTTGTAGGATGGCTTGTTTTGTCATATTTCTTTTTTGTTTAAAAGAGAGATGATCAGTTATGTTTTTAGTGGTTCGCCATTTGGTCCAAGCTTTATTTCTACTAAGGATTTGTTGTCTAGTTTTGTTAGAGAGCCATTGTGCTGTCTTAGCTTTCATACGTATGGAACGCAAGGGGGCATGATGTTCAAGGATGGTGAGAAAGGTATTATTGAAGTGGTTAACAGCTTCATCTATTGGGAGAGATTTAAGAGGTGACCAGTTAACTTGCATGAGTTCATTGTGAAACAGATTGGGGTCAAAATGTTTTTTGCAACGGGATAATCGAACTTGGGTTACACACCTTACCTGTAAATTCCCATCCCAAAGTCCCAAGCCAGCGTTTCAGTCCAAAACAGGGTTGGGATAGAAAAATTAGTTTTATGCCTGATGATATAAGTTAGGGAGTGATCACTGAGGTCATCAGGGAGAGTTCCTGTTGTATATTTTTGCTGGGGACTATTTGTTAAGATCCAATCAAGTATAGTTTCTTTATTATTATATTTGTTTGTTCTTGTAGGGGAGTTTATGTGTTGAGTGAAGCCATGCAGGTTAATAAGGGTAGATGGATTAGTATGTTCACATAAGTTCCAGTCAATATTCAAGTCTCCTAAAAGTATTGTTTCTTAGAGGAGGTTTAGAGAAAGCCAGTTTAGTAGGTCTTCTAATATGGTAGGATTTTTGCCTGGGGGAATATAGGTACAGATAATATTAATAGTTTTGTGAGGATTGATTTGAAGTTTTGAGATAATTAATTCAACATTTGTGTCAGTTAAAAGGGTATGATTTGTTATACTTATTTGCAGGCCGGTTTTATAGAATATAGCTACTCCGCCACCTTTTTTGTTTAAGCGGTCTTGTCTCAGGATGTTGTAGCCAGGGGGGATAATTTCGTTATCTTTTATTGTAGGTTTGAGCCATGTTTCAGTTTCAGACTAATATGTTGGATTTATGTTTACACCTTAGTGGTTGAGAGGCACAGGTGTGTGGACTATGTGTGGTGTGTGGTGTGGTGGGCAGTGGAGTTCACATGCATTTATGCCTTGGAGGTCTCTTTTGTTTGGGTATGCTTTTGTTGAGGACTGCCGCATATGTGGGGGGTGTTGTATAGTTGTGAGTGGTGTCTGATGTGTGGTGTTAGTGTTGCCAACCTTCTCAGTGCCAGATATACTGGTTTGTGGGGGAGAGAGAGCTGTAATTGCATCTGTCACAAATTGTGCTCCTAAGTGGTAGTAGTAGAGGGTTGGCCATGTACATGAGGCAGTTGTTACACTGTCTGAGAATGCCCATATCAACAGGACTGGCAGGAGAAAATGTAGGAAATTGTCCATCCATATTTGTCAGAAACTGAGGGAGAGAGGCCAGAAAGAGCTAAGAGGGTAAAGGGAGGAAGGTCTAAGAGTAGTACTACTACGTGATAACACAAATGCTGCTAAAGGAAAATTTGTAGCTAGAATACCTCAAAAAGGGTTAAAAAATGAGCAGCTGAAGCTCTGGATGCCGCAGACCTGTATCTAGACCATGCTACTCAATTTTAAGGTTATGAACATAGTAAAAGACTTACAATAAAGCACAGATTAATCACTTATAGTCCAAAGAGCTTGCAGTATGAAAAAATACAGTTAAACAGCAACAAAATGCAGTAAAATGCAGTTAAACAGTAATGAATTGCAGTAGATAGCAATGAAATGAAGTTAATCAGCAGATTGCTTTAAAACAGTAACTCACAATTACAACAGTAAAAGATAGCACAAATAAAGCAGGTTATATGCAGTCAAAATTTCTGATACAGGTTAATGACACTGCACGAAAATACATCTTTTTCCCTCCCAAACCTATTCTGTATTTCAGTTAGTACAGTGATTATGGTTAAAACATTACTTTCCGGAACTCAGTTATCTCAGTAATGGCATATGGTTACACTAGCAGTATTACGGGTCTACTTCTAATGACCGAAACGCCGATTCGCCGACAGTGAAATCACCGACACGAAATGACCGACAACGCAGTTGACCGACACGCTCGAATCCCGACAGACGGAAGACCGACAAGGGGAATGTGTAAGCGCGACCTGGTAAGTATGCGATAGTGAGGGATTTAGGAGTAGGGAGCGGACAGGTAAGTGTGCAATACTCAGGGATGTAGGGTTAGGGTGTGTGATAGGTGAGTGTGCGGTAGTGTCGGAGCTTGGGGTTCGGGGTGTGTAAGTGAGTTAGGGTTAGGGTGCAGGTAGGGAGAGTGTGCGGTAGTGTCGGAGCTTGGGGTTCGGGGTGTGTAAGTGAGTTAGGGTTAGGGTGCAGGTAGGGAGAGTGTGCGGTAGTGTCGGACCTTAGGGTTAGGGTTTGGGTTAGGGCTAGTGGATATGTGTTGTAGTGTACTGTGTTGTTTACGTGTAGTGTGTCGGTGTTATGGTGTTCGGTGTTTCGCGTTGTCGGGTTTGTGTGTTGTCGGTTTTCTGGCGTCGGTGATTTCTGTGTCGGGGAATCGTTGGTTCGGTCTTTAGAAGTAGACCCCAGTATTACACAATGCCTGATGAAGAGACCTAGTGGTAGACACAGCCATTTGATCATCAAAACCTTTCAGAGACGTTAACAATCTAGCTATTTTTGCTTGTGTATCAGGAAATGTGCATGTTGGATTGTAGAAAGGTTATATACATGGATTATTTACACTGGATGTGTGAATTATTAGAGATTATACAATGATTGGCCATTGATATTCTAAAACGAGAATTGCCTACTTAGAGATTATCTCTGCTTGACTTACAAAGACATGTCTGACCCAGTTCTGTTAGAAATGCTATATCTAAAGAAATCCCAATCCCCCCACATCACATGCTCCATAGACCTCTACCTCATTACCACAATCAACAGAACATGCTGGAGGGACAGGTTCATAACTCAGAGACTACCCATGCTATGGAATAGACTTCTCATACATGTCAAACAGAGCACCTCACTGGCCCTCTTCAAGAAAAATCTGGATGAGTGGATGGGAAATAGAAAATTCACCCCGGGGATCACTCCACTGGCTCTACTCGACAGAGGCACTGGGAACTAAGGTTGGGGGGCACGATGCCAGGGCAATCCTATGGGCTAGGCTTGTAAAGTCTCCAAGATTGTTAGCATAGTACACACCTCTGAACCTATGATTGGCCAGCCCAACCAGCGTGCCCTTTGTAAGTCTGAGAATATACCAACGGAAAAATTTCAGGTCACCCGGACTTTTTTCCGTTGGTATATTCTGGAAGTTTTATTTTTTTTAAGCAAAAATAAAAAAATATCTGTAGTCTGGATTCTGGACATATGAGAGGGACTGCATGGAGAAAATACTAGGAAAATCAGGTACTTTATGTAAAACTAAAGACACGTACCTGGTTTTCTTTGTATTTCCTCCATTCTGTCTCTCTCCTATCCCTAAACTGTCTGAAACTTTTTTTTTATATATAAAAAAAAAAATGAAACCCAAAAATGGTGCAATTGAGACCTTCTTTTCTCCATTGCTTCCTTTCCAAAGCACTGATGTACTGTGCATGCGTGGGAATGCAACTCCCATATGCATACGCAGTACATCAAAAAAAGGTACCAGGATATTACCAGCCATGGAAGGACAGCATGGCACCATTATACAAAGTATTTTTTTTTCTTAAATAATGTCATCATATAATAGCAATAACTGACTCCGTGGTGTGGTGTATTAAGATTTACCAACTGCTGGCTTTATTTAATCACTGTGCTTCGCCCTCATGATTAAACCACACCAACCGTGGGTAAATCTTAATATACCACACTGACGTCATCAGTTATTGCTTAATTAGTGAATACGTGCATCTTGTAAGGGCATGGGTAAACATGCATAATATGTATTATTTTCATTTACTACAAGACTTAAGATAATGTAGAAGTTGAAATGCAATGTCATTAGTTGTAAAGTCTCTAGAGTACGCTAAGACTGACATTACCATCATCAGCCCATCAAAGACATATATGGATTTAATACTCTATTGCAGATTTTATTTTTAGCATTTCTTGTACAGTTCATACAGGATTTTGAAGTGCCTCTTATATTTATAACAGTTTATAAAAGAATAACTCAAAGAGTATATATAAATAAGTTATGCTTAAAGAGATATATTTTGCGGTATTTTGTGTAGTCTATCTTAAAGAGGTTTCTATCCAGGGGTGGTATGTTAAGTCTGATATGTATTTTTCATATAGAACCTTTGCCTTGTAATAAGGTATGATAACATGATAAATCCAGACAGTATATAAATTTGTAGGATAAAAAGTTTTAGTTATTTGTGTCACTGTAACAATGTGATTAGATGAATTGTATTATATGAAGAAATATGTCTGTTATGCAATATATATTATATTTGGACATTAGATAAACTTCTAGGTACATCTGGTAAAATATTTTATTTAGTATGCATTTCCGTTTTTGTATTTAAGGTTGTATATTTAATATTAATCTAGACAACACAATATGATTGCTTTAATTTTGTATTACTGCTTTTAAGATAAAAGTAATAAAGGTTATTACAAATCCAGAGATATCATAGCAAAGGTCTTTAGTATTCTTGTGACAAATTAGTTCATGGTTCAAGAATAATCCACTCAAGATCAATTACTTGTTTATTTATTTATTTCAGTTAATTACTTTTTGATGAATGGGTTAACATATGCCTAATTTTGTGGTTGACTAAATATAATGATTACGCTCCTTGATATTTGTAAGCAACTGTCTGTTCATTCAACAAGGATGTAGGTTGCTGGCCCTATAAAGGCAATACTTAAAATCACCCTCTTATCCAGTAGATTGGATTATGGCTTAACCCATCAATGAACTTCTGTGATCATGTGATCTTAGCATCTAGGGTTGATGATTTTTAAACATCTCTTACAAGTTCTTGCTAAGCAAGGGTGCAGTACTATTGCTAAAGGATTCCTTATTTGTATTCCATGAACTTTTTGTTTTTGTTAGCGTATCTCAGGCAAATACTTAGGTATATCAAACTAAACTAAATATTTTGTTCTGCAATTTTCTTAGTGCACAACACCACTGAGTTTTAGTGGAACACACATACTACCTGCCTGTCCTTCTAAGGTCAAGCGTCCTGTAGCCACCCTTATCTAGAAGAGGCTGCACTTAGGTCATGGTCAATACCTTTACAGGCTGCATCATTAAAAATCTTCTCCTTCTTCTCCGTCTTGCTTAACTACTCCAATTCATTTCTGCTTTCTCATAGTTGCACATCTTAATTACATGTTCTTTTGAGTCATGATATATCCCATGCTAAGTGATCTTCCACGCTTATGAAAAACAAAAGGCACCACAAACACCTGCAGCACAGACCCCAACCGTCACTGACACCGAAATAAAACATGCTCATATGATATATTCCTAATCAAATGAAATCCATACCTATGAAATAATCTTTTTCCATACAACAAGTAATGCACCTCATTAGCTGTGTACCACACTACTCTGGATCACTTAATAGGAAAACCTTGATTCGGGGATCGAACTCCTCCTGTTATTCTTGGTGTTAACTTGTAAAACATAAACTATGTTAGCTGCCAGAAGAAGCCGCAAGGTTCTTGCAAAAACTTTTATTATCCACAAATGAGCACTTTCGTTCATATAAAAGTAATGAACTTCTTCAGATAAGTTTAAAAAGACAAAAGGCAGGTTTTTAAATAAGGCCCAAAATGATCATCGGATCTAAGGATGATGTTATTAAACTCTCCCATTTACATTTCTTAAAGTGCCAAAGTGCTGTAAAAGTGCTATTTCAAGTGCATAAACACAGTAATCTATAAGTGTGAGATTATTCATTCACTAAAAACTCTGAATAAATAACTTTATTAAAAATACATTTTAAAAATAACACCACCAAAAGAGTAAAAATAAAATGATTAAAAATACAAATTTTCATTGAGATTACTGACATGCAAACATACCCAAATGGAAATAATAATAATGGTGCTTTATCTAGTTACAGCTTTTAAATGGGATGGTTTAATGACATGTTAGACTTGTTGAAGGTCTTCACTATGATTGACCACAACACCCTCCTTAAGTGCCTGGCATCACTATAACTGTCCACTATCTCCCTCTCATTGCTCTTCAGCTATTAAGAAAAAAAAATAGCAAAATGATTAAGGTGGTCTGCAAAGAATTGCCTTCTATCATGTTCTGAATATATATTCCCCAAGGTTCAGTCTCCAGTCCTCTTTGTTTTACCAGATTTATCAGTGAGATGCCCAGAGTTTGTCATCCTAAATCTTTGACAAAGTGTGAAAATTACACTACTGTCTGCTTCTCTTTGAATTCACACCTGATTATCACCTACTCACTTCAGTCTTTTTTCACTAGTAATGAAAACTAGATAAAAGACTCTAACATCACTTTAAACACAAAGAAGGCCAAAACAATTCTTTCTGCCTATTGCTAACCCATCCCAATGAATATCATAAACTTACTGCACTAGATACTGATAGCCTTAACTAGCCTTTACAATAAGAGGGTTAATCTTTGATTCAAAACAAAAGCTCATTCAGGACATTTCTGAAACAGTACACCAATGTATTCACAAACTTACCATAGTATACCATTCATGCCCTTTCATGGCACTGCCATGCATAGCTTTCCACTGCCTTACTCATTCATGCACTCTGTTATTGTTTTAATATCTTCACCATCCTTAGTATCTAATATTTAAACTGCAACATGTATAACACTAAGTCTCCAACTCACTGTAAAATCCAACAACTGACACAAACTGGACAATAAATGATCCATTTCATTACTTTTTCCTATTACATAGTACCTTCAAAAAAGTGCTGCTCCCTGAAACCACTGCAGTAGTACCACCTGCCTCACATCTTCTGAACAACTTACTGATTTCTCTTGATACCTGAACCCTCCCATAATCATTATGGTGTCTCACATCTCTACTGTCTCTAAATTTTGTAATAATCTCTCATTAAGACAAAAAAAAATACCCCTTCCTTAGGAGAGACTTCAAACAATACCTTAGCAATTCACTGAAATGTTGTGATGCTGTGCAGCTGAGTATTTCGTCACATCAACTATATCCAAACACGCAAGTGATTAGCTACTTCTATAATTATCCGTGCAAACTGCCTGTGCTCAATGCCCATACTATGCCCATTTTTTTGTGCCATTCTGTAAAATGGTTAATATACCTTTGCCCATTTTAACTGTACTATTTGTGCTTACACATAAATATGAGTTACACTGATATATATATTTATATATATTTTAGAGTTTTATGTTATTTTTCTGTCAGTCTGTATTGTGCTTAAGCTTACCTAAGAATAACTTTTCCACAGGCTTCTGCTGAAAACTTACCATGCCCAACCAGTGTAACCCAGTCTGCAAACGGAATAAATAAATGCCTCAATCAGCAATGATCATATTGACAGGTTAGCTGTCTTCTACCATAAAACAATAATGGAGATATTTAATATTTTGGTGGATTTTACAGCTTTGCATGTTGAAGAGTTTTGATGTTATGAAAAGAAAGGTTATGAACAAGAACTGAACACAGAAAATATAAAGACAGTTTTTATTTTTTTAAATTCCATGTAACAAACAATCCAGTTATTCCTGCAGTCATACTCTTAATCCACTTTGATTATTTCTCATCTACACTATTATAATGTGTGAGCAGCTCAAAAAGCAATATCTCATCATTTTCATCAGACAATATTTTTCTTCAGACTTGAAAATTGATAGACAAAGTGATAATTTAATGAAATATCAGCCTATAATGAGGTAAGCATATTGAGCTATACATTAGTAAGCTTGCTTTTTATAAATCTGGCAAGAAGTACAATTCTAAAATAATAAATAGTCCATTCATAGATAGGACAAAATATTCAGATTAATAGCTACTCAATGAAGAATCTTCAGGGGAGGGAAGTAACTGGTGGGATTTAATGGAAGACAAGTTTTTATAATTAGTAACTTTCTGAAATAAAGGAGAAGACAGAGGGCCATACTCCTAACAGTGGCAATTCAATTTCATCATTATCCTTATTAGATTCAAGCATGTAAAGGGCTTGAACATGATGTTTCTGTCACTAATTTATTTTAGTTTTTATTTCATTCATTTGCTTACCAGAGGTAAGCCCACTAGATGCAAACATTTCTTCATGAGCAGTGCTGGAGTATTGTCTGATTAAGGTGACTTGCTCAGAGTCATGCAGCAGGAAAATGAAGGTGGAGGTGATCAAACTCCAGGCTACAGGACAAAACCCATTAGCAGCTTGTATACTTAATTGCACTCATATGACAGACTGTTCTGTTGATCATAAAGTCAGTACCTTGTTCTTATATGAAACAATTGCCACATTAACTGTTGAATCTGTTTCCGTCTTTTTATTCCCTCAAAGTAGATTTTGTAATTTCATACACAGTTGTACTAATTAACTGCAGTGAAGTATTAAAAGTTTTTTGCATTTCTCATTTTCCTTAACTGTCTGCTGGACATGTTCACAATTGTATAGTATAGCAACTCACATTTTAGTTTCTTACTACACTCATCAGGGCCTAGTGTTCACATAATTATAAATCTTCATTTTCTACTACCATCAGTTAAGGAATAATAATTTCTAATACAAAAACACAGAACAAAATCATTATTTATTAGCTTATCCTGCTTAAATATAACTGAACCTCACATTACATCATAAATCAGTCAACAAATTCCTATTAAATCTACAGTCAGTAGCAGAATAAACATAAGTAACCTATTAGGTGCTAACATTTAAAAAAGGTAATTATTTAAATTTATTTAAGGAATTTTAAATTACTTTGACAAAATCTAAAATGCTTTTAAGAAATATGAATGCCTGTGTTATTGAAAGCAGTCATGCAGTAAACTGCTTTTCACATTTTTTGGCAAATTTCAACAATGATTTCATGCAATGCATACTCAATTGCTTGCTACTTTTTAATGGATTCTTTCTTTTGATATTACACTTGAGATATCTGTAACATGTAATTATATATATATATATATATATATATATATATATATATATATATATATATATATACACACACGTGCGCACACACACACAGGTATAAATTTCTAGTTTACAAATCATTATTGAATTTTACATTCTAAATACCCAGCATTCCATTTCACTAACTTAGTCTCTGTTTGCAGCTGTCGCACAATACCTCTTGCCTCTGTTACCCTTATTTTATTAGTCACTTCCTTTAACTAATTATTGTCTGAACAGAGCTCCATTATGCCTTGAGAAGCTTTGTCTAAAGTGACCAACAGACTAACAGGTTTGTTCAAAAGACTGCTTAACATATGAAATCCTCTGACTTCTAATCAGTAAATTCCTCACTTTTTATCTTGGTCAGGTAGCTCTGACTATTACATAAGGTATACAACAATGATTAGGCAAAATATACTTCTTGCTTCCTTTTATGGAGCATTGGTCCTGTGAAGTCAGAGTACAAAATAAAGTCACTGTCATCTTGTTTTCAGTTCAGCAGATGTCCATGAGTGGACTGTTTATTATTCTAGAATTGTTCATCTTACCAGATTTAACCTTTTTTTCAAGACAGAACCAGTCTGGTTTATTAAGAAAAGTGCAATGGTGAGTTTTACTTCAATTGTTGGTGGCAAACCTTGTACTGGAGATTTAGGCAGATGAAACACAGTTTAGTACTACATTGTTTAAGCCAATGAAGAAACTAAAGCAAAAGTCATTTCAGGTCTGAGAAAACTATATAAATTCTATAATCTGGTCTTAAAGGCTTTGTGGTATATAACACCCCATGTTGTTAATAGAGTGTTTAGATGACTGAGGCATCTGACTTATTCTGCAGAGTGTCATAATTCATTGTGTTGAATTTCTTGGTTAAACTGACAAATAAAATTGAAGAAAATCTTGCCTTTGTCTAAATGAGAACTTATGAGAGTAGGTCTAATTTTGAAGATGGTACTTAGTGTGTTCAATTTGGAAAATATGTTTTCCTTAATATTATGATATTATTATATTACATGTAATATAATAATATAATCGCATATATTATAATATAATATACAATATTATATTATAAATATTATGACAAATTTGCAAGCTGCAAGCTACAGAAGGAAAAGGTGCACATCAACTGCCTAAGTTAATCACTGTATGTGCTAAGGCACTTATCCCCTCCCCTTTATTTATACTATTTTTATACTTGCCTGACTATAGTTTAAAGTCCTGGCTACCTCTTTGCCACTGGAACCATCGCCCTGCCCCCCTTCCCTTCTCCTTACTTATGCTATTACTTCTCAGCTTTTGTCTTCACTCCTCAGCCTAGCTTTCTCTCCTGCCCCTGTTTTTTTCTCATTTGTTTTCCGACTGCATAACTTCCCATCTAACCTTACCATCTGAGAGTGTTTCTGCTCATAAATATTCCTAGCTTTTCCCGCCTACAAACTTCTTGCCTTCCCACATAGTCTCCTCTTTGAGATTTTATCTGCCATTTCTGGCTTTAAATTTGACCTGCTTTGCTTCTTTGCCACTTAGGGGTTTGTGACTTCAATACAAACTCCCCCCACAAGACTTACCTGTTTTTCTTACTGATAGTCTCTCAGATTACTCAATACCTAGGGTGTAGCTCTGCTCCATTTCACCCTCACTAATGCTCGGGCTCACTCTGCTCCCTTGCCCTACCCCCATTCCCACCTACCCCCATATCATTAGATTTATTGCTACCTAACCAATTGTCTCTCCCAATGACCCCACCCCTCCTCTCCACAAACAAATCATACACCATCCTCATCTAGACACACACATAATAAACTCCACCTCCAACAGCACCACCTGACGACCTCCACCTTTACAATAGCTCTCACTAGGGACTGCCCCCATACTGCTATTATCTTTTCCCTCCCCATACCCTATTAATCTTTTATCATGCTATACCTTACTCTTGCTTTTTTCTTTTTCTCTCTCTCTCTCTTTTCTATCTGCTTTACAGATCACAAACATTACTCACATAATCTACATATTCCTCTGTCTCCCTTCCCTACTAATCCTCTACTCTCTAACCTCCTTTGAAATTCAACTAACTCACAAACACCTGCCTCAAAGATATTCACCTATTAAAATCTACTCTCACCCACTGCACTGTTTCATTTACTCTTCCCCCAGTTTACTCCCAAATTCTGTACGTCACAAAATTAAACTTCACCCTACCTCCACTTACTACCCAAAATATAAACCTAAACACCCTATTACCCCTCACTCTTACACAGCTACATCCTTTCAAAACCCTACTGCCATCAGGTGATATCCATCCAAACCCTGGCCCAATCCCTCACCCACAAACCATCCTACTTCCCCACACTCAGGACAACCTATCCCTCCCAAACAACATTTATCTTTCTACTCAGTGAATACTAGAAGTATACTAAATAAAGTCAGTGAACTTCATGGTTGGCTTGCTCTCCACTCCCCTGACATTATCACCTTTACAGAAACATAGCTAAAGCCTCATGTTCCTGATAAAGATATTCTCCCTCCATGGTATAACATACTTGGAATACCACCAAGACCACCGATCCAAGAAGAAAGCAATTTTAATGAAACACTTAGCGCCCTCGGCTTGCACAGCCTTCCAAGAGAAAAACACTACAAAACACTCTTTACTTAAATACAGCATATTGTACAAGACAATTAATCAATTAAGCATACAATTTAAATCACATAATTTCAATTACATTCCTTGTTGAGTCCCTGAGGCTCCAAAGTACCATACTTTAAAATCAAGAGGGTTTCTTTTTTTAAAAGTTTATTTTTTAAGGACACAAATTCATCTATACCAACTTGCAATTTTTCCGGAACACAACCCCTAAGAGAATCAGGATCAGAATTGTGTGCTGTCATGAATTGGATCCCAAGGGGTCTCTCTAGTTTTTTTATTTTTTATGTCCCTAATATGTTCCTGTAACTGGACCCTAAAACTCCTATAAGTTTCCCATATGTAAAACTTATTGCATCCACATCTCAGCACATACACTAGCCCCTCAGTATTACAACTGTATTCATGCCTATCTGTAAATTTAATATCATAGAAATAGCTCACAAAGAGGATTACCGGCCTCAAACAGATGCCCTACGTAGACCGTCTCAAAAAACTCCAGCTTTACTCTGTCGCATATCGCCTACTCAGAGCCGATCTCTGCCTAACATGCAAAGCTATGTCAAACCCAGAGCTGTTGGACATGCTCAATGTAAAGAAATCCCAATCCCTGCGAGCTACACGCACCTGGGACCTAAACCTTGTCACCACAATAAACAGAACATGCTGGAGGGATAGTTTCCTAACTCAGAGACATCCCATGCTCTGGAACAAACTACCTATCTATATCAAACAAAGTTCCTCATTAGCATTCTTCAAGAAAAATCTTGATGATTGGATGAGAGATGGGAAATTCACCCTGGGGATCACTTCTGTGGCTCTGCTTGACAAGGGCACAGGAAAATAATTTTCTTGGGTGGCAAAAGCCAGGGTACCATTTGGCTAGGCTTATATAGGCCCCTAGGGCCAATAGCCTAGTACCTACCTATGAACTTATTAATACAGGTAAAATAACTCACTACATAATGACAGATGGAACAGCCATCACATGAAACAGTGCTCTTATTTGTGCTTACATTCTGACTAACATTAACATCTGGTAAACAAAATTGGTTATGTACCAGAATAACATACTTTGACTTGATTGTCAAAAGAAAAAAGGTTATGGAGTTGCCATTGCCTACTCCAATCACCTCACCCTTTCACTCCTAGACCAACAAATCCCATCCTTCCATCCTGCTGAAATCCTGATTGCCAACCGTAAACTGAGCAATTGTAATACAGTCTCCATAGTAGCTATATACATTCCTCCTGAGGACAACATCCCCATATTTTAACATGTTCTCTCCTACCTCTCTCAGAACATCCATAATGAAATCCTCCTCCTTGGTGATGTTAACATAAACTGGTTATCTCTAAGATCACCTAACTCTAGCAAACTAATTAACTTGCAACAGCCTCACTCAACTAATCTCCACATCTACCCATGCCAACAAACCTCAAACTTCAGGTTCCGTAATTGATTGGATATTAGTCTCTGACCCACTGAAATATCACAACCACACAATGCTACCAGTCTCCCTAAGTGATCACTCACCCATAAAAGTTCTCCAATTTGCTCCTCATCCCCCTAGCCCACACAGATGCATTACATGTTGCAAGCTAACTAACTTCCACCCTGAAAATCTCAATGCCCACCTCTCCAAACTCAACTGGGCTTTTCTGAACCAACTGCCTCTAGATCAGGCAGTACTAACATTTAACTCTAGGTTCCTAAATATCCTTAATTCACTAGCACCAATCAGCACTGTACGTATAAAATCCAAAATATCAGCATAATTAACCAAAGATACTCGCAACTTAATTAATAATAGGCATAAAATGTGGAAAATATGGGTAAAATCCAAACTACCCATACACCTACAGAAATACAAAGAACTTAGAAACCAGACAAAAAACAAATCAATAAGGACAAAAAAGAATTCTATGATAACTCACTTACTGCTCAACAATCTAATCCCTCTAGGTTTTGCCATGCAAATAATCAAATTTTCCACCCCGGCAACCCCTCTTCTCCAAACCCCCTGCCCTATTAAAACACCACAAGAAACTGCAGCTATCTTCAGTTCTCACTTTACTGAATCTATCAAAAAGATGCTACCCACTAACAACCCAAATACCAACACTATTACCTCTCCTAATCCTTCTCTCTCTCCTCAAACTCCAGTAATTTGTTTTCCCTCAGACATGTACCTACCTGCTACATTAAATCTCTACTCAGCAAGCTAAAGCCCTCTTCTCTATCAGCCGACAGCATTCTTCCCTACTTCCTTCAAGTAGCAGCTAACTCTCTGGCTCTCCCTATATCTATTCTCATAAAGTTCCTTCTATCTGGAAAGATTTCTACAATATCCCCATACATAAAGGAGTTAACTCCTCTGAAATCTCCAACTTCAGACCTATAACTATCCTTTTACCCATCTCAAAATCCTGGAGAAATACATTCACAAGCAGGTCATGCAACATCTTTTACTTGAAAATCTACTTACCCCCACACAACATGGTTTTCACCCAAAGCACAGCACTACCACTGCCCTCCTATCCTTCATCAACTCTATCTCTGAACCATGAGACAACAACAAACTGGTCTCCTGCTTATTCCTTGATCTATCAAATGCTTTCGACACGGTCTCCCACTCTCTCCTTCTAAGCAATCTAAATAACCTCAATTTCTCTATCAAAACTATAGAATGGTTTTCTAGCTACCTCTCTGATCGACAACCATCTCTAAATTGGCTCTCTGCCCTCTCACCCCCTCAGCCTGTTAAAACTGGAGTTCCTCAAGGTTCTATTCTTGGCCCTTTACTTTTAAATATCTTCACTAACCTACTCTATACATCTTGCCCTCAGTCATGACTTGTACACTATGCTGATGACTCCATAGTTCTATCTATTGCTGACACCCCTATTGAACTTATTTATCTCTTACCCAGTCTTCCTTCAACTCAGTTGAAACTTGGCTATCCAATAATCAGCTTATACTGAATCCTAATAAAACTAAACTCTTACTCTTTCTCCCCGAAAACCTTAACAATCTTAAATCATCCTATTTTATATTCTCTCTCAACAACACACTTATCACTGTTGAATCTTCCACTAAACTCTTAGGTGTCACAACTGATGACCAATTAAAATGTGATCTGCATGCTAACGATTGTATTAGTAAAACACATCAAAAACTGGAACTCTTATACAGAAATAAAATGTTCCTCACGAACAAAGCAAGAATATCACTCTAACATGCTTATCTACTACCAAGTCTACTGTACAGCTCCCAAATCTGCACAACCCTTAACTCATCACTCCTTTACTAAGTTAGAATCTACAATAACAAAGTTGCCAGATTTGCAGTAAACCAAACTAATACATTTCATCACTGCCTCTCTCTCTAAAACCATTAAACTGGCTAGAATTTCCCCACCTTCTTCTCACACAGCTCATGATTATTCGATCCATTTTATATCAACCTTTGTATTGTTTCAGTCTGTCCTCTCATATCTCCTACTATACTACTACTAGAACTCTTCAAAGCTCTGACCAAGACCCACTACAAATGCTTCAACCAAAGAACAATTCTGGCTGCAACCTTTACAGCTACAACCCTGCTAAAAAAAAATGGAACAAACTCCCATGGGAAATCAAGACTCTCAACAATGCTAAAAATTTCAAATTGGCCTTGAAAGAATACCTGAACAGTCAATGGACCTGTCATTGTATTCAACCTCCGTCGCTTATTCAGAGCCTCCCTAACTTCTTCTCCTTCCTATTACGTGTTGCAGCACACTAAAACCTCTACTCAGTTTCTCACCTAGCTACATAATCACACTTCTTTTTCTCAACCTACACTTACTTCTACTCTCAAATCACCCTTATCTAATTCTTATCACTATAACTCCTTTAACCAACACTTCCCAACTATGCTGCATTGCCTACAGAAGCCTATTCTCTAAATCAAGGTTTATAATCAACTTGTTATGGGTAAACCCAAATTTAAACAGATACTGTTTTGTCTGTAGTTAACTTGTCTGTATTTTAAACACTTTTTATTAAAAAACTCGTCTTAAATTTTCTTTGTACACAATATAAATTCTATTTCAAACATTATTAATATGTTCCTTACAACTGTTACCTGGAGCTTTGTTCCAAATTGTTGAATTGTAATCTAAACTACTACAATGTATACATAATTGTGGAGCTTTTCTCCCTGGGCCTCTGCTGAAAAAGGACTACCAGCTCAGTTGGACAAACACGGTCAACAAATGTAAAATAAATAATAAATACATTTGCTAAAAATGTCCCATAGATGTTTGAAAGAGTTTTTTCCATAAGTTTTCTCAAAAGGCTGACTAGTAAGGTTGGTCTGTAATTTATAAGTTTGTTTGTGCCACCACCTGTAAGAATTCGTATGGATGTAACCGATTTCTGTGGGACCAGGAATTTATTTTCTTTCAGGTATCGGTTTTCAAGTTGTATAAGTAACAGATATGGCAATGTTTTTGGCAACTTGATGAACTATTCTAGGGGGGATAATACAACAGGAACTCTATGATTTTCATTTTCCTAAGGGATTTTGGATTGAATTAAAGGGGAAGGCTGCGAGGTCTTGATGGGAAGACCTTAGAGAATGAGGTATGGTTAAGGGAATATATAGCTGCAGTCTGGGGTACAGTAACATAAATGATTTGCAAGTAATAGAAGGTGAGCATTTGCCAAAATGTTCTGCAAGTTGTACAGGTCTGACTATGGGAGACTTAATTTTTGCTAGTATGCAGTTCATGCTTTACCAAAATATGTTCATGTTTCCTTTATTATAGTTAGAGAAGCTATAGCTGCATTGTCTTTTCCATTCTTTATCAGGAGAGGTATCTGTTAGAATCGATTTCACATTTGCAGAGTAAAGTGATTGTTTAAATTGGCCATTTATGATTCCTACTTGACATAGTTTCCCTCACATCTGATATTATTTCATGTGTCATTTAGGTAATTTCCTACTTAGGTTATTCTGCCTTGATGTGGCTGGTTTATAACTGGTATTAAGGGTGATGTGGTTAGAACTCAATGCCTCATCAATCGATGGTGCATTGTAAAAGGAGCTCAGTTAATCACTAGTAAGTATTCTATTATACTGTCATTGGCAAGGTTTCTGGTATCACTTTTTAACAGATATATATCTAGCAAGTCAGAGGGGCTAACCAGATTGTTGAGCTGGACTTACGGCACCCATGGTGATAACATTTTACAGATAGTTAGTTTAAATCCAGTCTAATGTTTTCTTTGTATTTATAACTGCATCACATGTTGTGTGACTTAGTGTGACTTTTGTGAATAAATAGCGCAACATTGATATAGAATCCTCTGAAGAGCGGATGATGCAGGATTTAAAGTCTCTATATATAAATGTTTTATGGGTGATGTTTTTGGCACGCTAATGAGTTTTCGTAATATAGGATGCATCTTGCTATAGGAATACGCACTGAGTGACAAGCTGTTTTTTTTATTTTTTTATACTTAAGTTGTCCATAGTGTTATCTAATGGTTGTGTATGTAGTTTTACCATTAGATGATTGTTAATGTATATTGCTCAGATCATATTATTTTTGGTTTTCCTTATCTATTAATTATTATCTCGGTCATCCTGTGAAGGTAATAATCTATCAGAGTAATAGCACTGTTTGCTATAAGTAGTTTCAGTTGGGTTTTAAATGGAAAATGAGTGTTTGTTTTGTATATTGTAATCCAGGCCAGAAGTTCATGGAGTTTGTTTCTAATGCAGTCAATGATAAACTGAATTATTTTTAAGGTTTTGCCCAATTACACAGATGGTCCTTAGGATATATAAGGTCTATGTTCAGTGCAGAATATATACCTGAGCTTGGATGCACAGCTAGTGTTTGTGAGAGTTTGGTGTGTTCTAGTTAGTGATAGTTGCTACATATTTAGGGAGAGGTTGTACAGTGGAATTAAAGTGGAGTAGATGATAACTGTTTATTTTAAATGGACCTATGAATATATTTTGTACATCATGAATAGTAGTAAATACTGTAATGCATAGTGACAAGTCTTATTGATTTTACAAAAGAACTGCTTACTTTGGGGATGATAAGTCTGGTTAGATTTAGCTACCAAAAAAAAACTGCAAAGTAAAACAATTTACAGACACTGAAGTATTGTGTAAGGCTGCAAAGAAGAATAGAACATTTAGTTGAAATTGTATGACATATGCTTGTTGTTTTACACTACTGTGCTGTATTAGAAGTACACATTAAGGATTCAGTAGTCAAGGGTAGGATTAGACACATTAATCTATCTGCATGAGCCATAGTGACTAATGGGACAACTTAATTCTCATAATTTCTCTTCAGGGGGAACACAGCAAAGATATTTAAAAAAAAATTTAAGCTGAGTTGCCAAATCACTAAGGAAAAAATGATTCGGCAAGATGACCACCTTCTCTTTTTTTCTGCCATCATGTACATCTGGGCTATTATACATGTTAATAAATTGTTTTGGCTTGGGCACATTTTTGTGGTGGACAGGACTGGAAGGTTCATTAAAAAAGATGCATATGACTGCACTGTATCATTTCTGTGCCAGTGTTATTCAGGATCTGTTTTCTAGAATCAGCATTTGCACATGCTCTGTTGATTCTAGAATCAGCATTTGCATATGCATTTTAAGACAACAATCTGCAAGGCTGGGTACTAAATCAAAATAATGAAGCCAGTGGTTAGAAATGGTGACTACATATTGATTACAGTTGTTTTTTTTGTTTTTTTTTCCCTGATGAGACAACAGCTCATTTTATCCATATAGTCTTAAGATAATGAAGTGATTTGTGAGAATGAACTGGGCGGGGTAACAGAAATAAAGTTAATATAGGCACACAGGAAGCAAAAACAGGGATGGATGTCAGAAGGGACAAGTTTGCACATGCTGGATAGTCTCTGATTTTCTTTTTTAAACTATGGAAAGCAACATTTGTGAGTCAGATTCCAAAAGAGTTGCCCTCAGTGAAAATCTGCCCTGATTCCAAAATACATGTTCTCAGTGTGTGTGCCTCGTTTGGGTGTATGACCTATCAAGAAACAGGCTTACACTAGGGGAAAGTGTCCAAAAGACCTGCTCTCAGTGTAAGTGCCCACTTATACCAGAGCAGGTCTTTTGGAATCAGGCCTATATGTTATTTTGTCACTGATGCAGAAACATGATTGTCGCTCGTTCAATCAGCATAAAACAGACAAACAGTTACGGGTTCATTTCAAGCATCTTTATTATATACAAACACATCAGGATTAGGGCTTTGTAACTAAAATTAAACTTATAAACAGATTGACTACAACACTTATACGTGTTAGCACTCTAGCTGTTCTCTCAAAATGGCACTGCTGCTTAAACGTGCTCGCTATTTATATCAATGTGCGTCCACTTGAAATGCTTCTTAAAGCTACAACACACGCTCTGTTCTACAACGATGTACTAGTTTAAGCAGTAGTAAAGACAGGTAGATATAGGGCACACATTTTGTAAATTTCACTGAACTAGATCTCTTTGTAGATAATGCAAATATCTCTGTTAGTTTCTGGTTGCAGATAATGCTTATATCCCTGTTAGTTTCTGTTAGCCCCTCATTTTTCCATGTTTTTTCATAAGAAATACAGCTTCCAGCCTCAGCTTGTAATTTTTGAGCATTGAATGAAGAAGATCTTTCTCTAGATGCCTTACAGCCTATGATAATCTAAACCTTTTATGCTGAGTGCTAGCAATTTAATACTTTTTATCCTATTCTCTTAATCCAGAACAGTATTTTTAAGAATCATGACTTGCCAAAATTAGCCACTTTCAAGTCTGTCATTTATGAATAAGGGCAAAAGCACAGACATCTGATTGGCTGGCAGGTATTTCTGTAATTACATCTTGGTCTGAGCTTGAAAATAGTAGTGTGCTAAAGAAGTTCAGTGCTTTGTCACTGATGCAGAAACATGATTGTCACTCGTCCAATCAGCATAAAACAGACAAACAGTTACGGGTTCATTTCAAGCATCTTTATTATATACAAACACATCAGGATTAGGGCTGATACTACATCATCCCTTGGCAATTTATTAGAACATGAAACAACATTTTTATTTTCTTGGTAGCTTGAATTTTCAAAAAATATTGTTCTCAAATTTGGGCAAAAAGAGAAGCTACAGTTTTTTTTAATTAAAAAAACAAAAAAACAAAAAAAAAAAAAAAAGAAAGAAAGTTAAGCCTGGTACCTTATATAAATTCAACATTAACTTGCATTACCTTTGTCTATTACTGCCTAGAGTTAATAATACATACTTCTGTGTTTATTGCACTAGTTCACATCTTTCCAGGAAACACTGCAACTTGTAATGTTAATTATTTAAATTTAACATATAAGAGGTAGTTATGTTTTGATGGATCTGCTCTTTAGATCTCCCTCAGATTTTAAAACTGTGTTTCTTCAAGAGTTTCTGTGTGTGCGTGCGTGTGTGTGTGTGTGTGTGTGTGTGTGTGTGTGTGTGTGTGCATGCGCGCATGTGTGTGTGTGTGTGTGTGTGCGCGTGCACGCGCGGGTGTGTGTGTCTATCTTTGTTGAGTGTAGACTGAACTTTTTTAACCCATGTGCCCACATTCTATGTCCAATAAGTCTGTGTTATATCATTTAGTATAGGCTAACAATGTCTTGTGTATTGAAGACAGATAAAAGAATATTAGGAAAATTAAATTTGAAGTAGATCACTAAGTAGAGTACATTGAACATATTCATCCAGTCCAACTCTGGTAGGTGAACTGTTAGAATATCACTAATTTATTTGTATTTGTTATTGGCAACCATGTTAAGTGGTTGTATTCACTTTCACTTTCAATTCACACTTCTTCCCCTGCTTCATTACACTTCAGCCTACCTCTTCTATTCCTTCCTCTGACACTTCTACCAAACTTTTTTCCTCTCCCACTCCCCTCCTGCAGTACATATGTGCATAGACTCCCATCTTATCCTTATACAGTCTATCCTGTATATAGCACTCTCAAATTCATTTACACCTCTTACAAAAAGTTATTACTAAAGTGTATTAAGTGCTGTAAAATGTTATTGCATTATCATACACAATTTACGCTGGTGTTCTCAAGGTTGCTGTATTATGACTGTCTTTTGACTGCTTATTGTTTCATAAACTAAGTGATGTTTTATACTTCCCAAGGTTGAGCCTGAACATGGTCCATTAGGATCAGTGTTCTACCATGGGCAACAAATATAAATAAATAAATAAATAAAGAAATAAATAATAAAAATTTTAAAAATTGGACCGTTTTATCTACAGCCAGAGAATACAACAGTAATACAAAGTAAGAAAATATAATAAGTTTCAACTAAAACTTATATAAGCACTGATATACAAAGAGATGGCAAAGTGCTGCATCAGTTAGCATTGCTGCCACACAACTTCAATTTATTAGGTTTGGTTCTCAACTGGAGTGCTTTCTGTATTGAGTCTGTAGGCCCTGCTTGTCTCCATATGAGATTTCACCAGATGCAATGGCTTTGCCACACATCGTAGTGATATTAGGTGTACTGGTGATCCTCTTTATTACCTGTAAGTATATGCATGTCATGTTTGTGTGTCTATGTTTTTGTACATGCATCTTGTCATGGGCATAGCTCATCTATAACTAGTTCACTACCTCATGTATAGTGCTTGTGAGTTAGTCTCTAGTTCACCTGTAACCTTGTAAAGGAGGCAGCTGATACAGGAGAATAAAATAATGAGACAAAAGCAAATAGAAACATTTATCAACAGATCTGCTTATCAGTAATACAACTAATGAGTAGATGCACTCATTAGTGTATCAGTCCATCTTTTTAAAACCAAAAGAACTGCAAGTCTAAAGAAAGAGACAGCTAAATTTTAGATTAAGGCCTCAGCATTCTTCACTTTCAGAAAAAAAATCTGAGGAAAGCTGATATTTATCTGTCTGATTTTATATATTACTTTAGGATTGAAATTACTACATAACATTTCCTGAATTTTACTTCTATTTTTATATATATTTTTTCCCAAGTTCAACATCTAGCTCATTTACTTTCAGCAAGCCTTTTGGGTTTCTAATACCATGACAGGAATGGATCCCATTCCTAAGCCAAAGTATGATTAAAGGAAATTTGCATTGTTTCAGTCTTTTATGTTAGCCAAAATACACTTCAAACCACCTGCAATGTGATCAGAATTGACTCGTTCTGCAATTCATATGGAGTTACATGTATCAATAACATATATAAATATGATTGTAAATTATTTTTATGGGACCCATTGATCCTATGATTATTGGAATTCTATCCTTTTTACACATTGCCTTCATTTCTGCATGCAGATCATGGTATTTTATGACCTTGTATCTCTCTGTATGTAAGACACTGTAGTTAGTGGGTGTGGCAATTTCAATGATCAATGTTACTTTTGTCTTCTTTTCATGGACTACTATAGCTGGTTTTCTCACATCTATGTTTTGTACTGTTGGTAGTGGGTGATCTCATGTGATATAACCTTCATTATTCTCTATAATGCTTTGTGGTTCATGTTTCCAGTGCTTCTCAGCTACTTCAATATTATAATGTTTGGATAGTCCCCAGTGCAACAGTCTTGCCACATTATTATGTCTGTCAGTATACAGGCCCTTTGCCATTAGTGTATTGCACCCAGCAACAAGATGTGCGACTGTTTCCAATTCTGTTTTACAAAATAAGCATTTGTCTGTTTCTCTGACGTGTTAAATGGACTTTGTAAATCAACGTGTACTTAGTCCACTATCCTGGGCTGCCAATATTAATCTTTCATCTTTTTGGTTTAAATTTATCTCACCTTAACCATTCCTGCAGCATACCCTGATTGACAGGAGGTTGTTTCAGGAGTTTTCTGTACTTGCAACTGTATTTGTGCCTTTTGCACATTTCTTGCCATTTCACCTCATCCTTGTCATTATATTTTTTCTTTTTCTTGACACATTCAGTTGCTGCCTGATTTTTGTCTACTTCAGGTTTGATTTCCATTCCTACTTGACATTGATATGCTTCTGTAGGGTTATCATCTTGTTCTCCTCACATTGTAAAACTTTCACTATGTTTGGATATGGTGATGTCAGCAGATATGTATGCAGTCCTATGACTACAGATCTATACATGTAATCAATTTCTAGGAAGCCCATACTGCCTTCAGAATGTGGAATACACATTATTAGTATATATTGATTTTTATATATCATTTGATAAGCATGAAACATTTTTCTTTTTTTTCTGTCAAACTGGTCCAATACCTTTTGGGGACAGTTAATCACCATAAAACTGTAAATTAGAACAGGAAGAGCAAATTGTTTTTCAGCTTGGACTTTGTTCCTAGATGTCAGAGTGATTTTCAGTATTAATTTTAGTCTTTTAAAATATTCCTTGCTGAGTTTTGCTTGCATTTGTTCATGTTTTATTGTCGATCCCTCATCAGTTCCTAAATATTTATACACTCCCTCCTGCTCAAGTTCATTTATAACACATTCCTGTCCCAAACTGATATTTTCTTGGTGCTGCAGCTTTCTTACTTTAAAGGTTGCTTTTGCACATTTATCAAGACCAAATGACATTCTTATATAATCTAAGACAGTTTTGACCACTGGCAGTTGTGCTTTCAGCTCCTCATCTGATGAACTATACAGTTTTAAATAATCCACAAGAAGATGGGAAGTCTTTATAGTTCTTTGTTTTCTGTGAACCAAACTGTAACCATGACCTAATTTGTTAAGTAGACAGCTTAATTGGTGCAGGTAAAGACAAAAGAGCAGCAGTGCCAAAGAATCATCCTGGAATATTCCCCTTTGAATTTTTATCTCTGATAATAATTTGTCTTTTACTATGGCTAAGTTGCAAAGTGGTTTGCCACTATTTCATGGTCACTGTAATGTAATTGATCAATGCAGGGTGTAACTTATATATCTGTATGCACTCATTTGTTCATAAAAGTAGGATGCTGTGAAATGCTTTTTTGTAATCCATCCATGCCATAATTATATTCTTTTCCTTTTTACAATTCTTCATTATGATATTATTTAACACAAATGATCCTTTGACTTTCTTTTCTTACCCTTCTGTTAATTGACATGATTGAGTTTTCTTCTAAATGACTGTAAACTCTGTTGGTATCAATTCCATTATAAAATGTATACATCACTGGAAATGAAGTCTGAAGGGAGAGCCATTAATTTTAAAAGAGCAAAATAGATTGGATGGGGGGTAATCAGTAGTCTGGCTTGATTGAATACTGCGAGAGGACAAATGAATTTAAATAGCTGAAAGTGGAGTGACTTTACAAAATAGTAACTTTGTGCTTACTGACAATAGCCAGTGAAAGAGGAGAGGGGATGATTTATCTGGCCAAGCTGCTATAATTTTTAGACTGGTTTACAAGTTCACTCTTAAGGAGACGTATCCTTTTTCCTGTTGTTAACCAGGTTGGTGTCTGTTTGGGATGTGTATAGAAGTAGTTCTTACTCAGGACTAAATGTCTGTGTAAAGATGTTAATACTTTTAGCCAGAAATTATGTATTGCATCTGGGCCTGGAGTTTTCCATTTAGGAGCTTTTCTTAATTTTGTTTTTTTTTTTTTCTGGAATTTAATTAATCCCATTTCATATCCTCTGCATTTAAACTTCTTACTGTTTCTTTTACTTCTATCCATTCAGCATATTTTTTACATTCCCATGGTCTTCATAGATATTTCTCAAAAATGTGTCTATTTCTTCTTTTTTTGTTGGTGTTTCTATTCCTTTTGCTTGGTTTCCCATTTCAATATACTTTTTTTGGGTCATCAACAAACTGCTTATTTTGTAGTTTTTCTTTATATTCATCTGCATATTTTCTAAGTTTTTCTGCCTGTGCTGATATCTTTAGTTTATGATTTCCAATAGTGTACAATAGATCCTGGTCATGTCTATCTTATTAAATATTTTTGTTGATCTGTTCCCTCTTCTATACTCTTCTAGCAGTGATACTTCTTGTCATAATTGCTTTATAGTTTTCTCTATAAGATACTTCCATGTTGGCATTTAATTTCTTCACTTCTTTTCCGTTATTGCCGTGTGGTTTTGTGGTAAGACTTTATACAAGCAATAATGCCCGACAGGGTGTGTGTTCATTTTTAATTAATGCCCACTCAGGGTGGGGTCGGGGCTCTGCACCCCTGGAAAGGCATTAATTGCACATTAACACACAGGCTGGAGGGCATTATTGCTCTTAGAAAATGGGCTGTCTGTAAAATTGCTGCGTTTTACTTACTTATTTTTTATTACTATTTTTTTAATATATTTTCGATGTAAAATAGTTGCTCTGCCTAATGTTTCAAACTTGCTGTAGTATATGTTAATGGTGTTGGAGGAAGCATTTTACATCCAAAATAAAATATAACACTTAAAAAAATTATGAGGTTTTTACTTTAGTTTTTGGTCCCTTACTCCTAAATTGTTTACTTCATTGGCAATCATCAGAGATTGAAGTCACTAAATAATGACATACTTTTGAGTTTCAGACTTGTATTTCCTTCAAAAAATTCATGCTAACACAAATCCTTTACTTAATGAACTTTGTAATTTTATAATAGCAATAATTACAATCTGTTTCTATTTTAGAGCCTTTGTTCCCCCTTTATTTTAGGCTTTATCCTGATTTCTAGAGCTGAAAGGTCCAGAGGTATGCAAACCTCTTTACTGCTGCTGCTGCCAGTAGTCATCACACACACACACACACACACACACACACACACACACACACACACACACACACACACACACACACACACATACAGCCACATCTCTACTTCAGAAAATGCATGCTAACAGAAACCTTGTATTCTTGCAACTTTAAGTTTTTGAGAGCAATATTTAAAATCAGTCCCTATTTTCAGTCCTTTGTTCCCCCATTATTTGTGTCTCTGTCCAGATTTCTTATACTAAGATGTTGAGAGGTATGGTCGAGAGGTATGGAAATCTCTTAACTGATGCTGCCAAGGGAAAGCTGCTTGATCACTCTCACTCACTCTCTCACACACACACATACACACACACACACACACACACACACACACACACACACACACACACACACACACACACACACACACACACACACACACACACACACACACACACACACACACACACTCACACTTTATTTCTGTTTTATTTTTTACACTTGCTAAACAGCAAAAGTCTTGCCTAGCGAGTGTAAAATTATAGCCCAATCAATCTCTCTCTCTCTTACACTCATACACACACACTCACACACAGACATAAACACACACATACACACACACATACACACACACACACACACACACACACACACACACACACACACACACACACACACACACACACACACACAATTTTTTATTAAAATTTTTTTCTTTTGCACTCACTAAACAGCTAATGCGCTGCTTAGTGAGCATAAAATAATGAAGCCTGTTATTTTTTTTTCTGTCTGTTCTCCATGGCAGCCTGATATGCTGCTGTGAAGTGGCAGACTCATTTTCAGTGGGCATTACATGTACATTAATACCCTGCTGGAGAACATTCAATCTTCAACTGCTGATGTACAGTTCACCCATTCTATGACTATTATTGCTCTAGTTGTACAGTAATATATCCTATTTAATTCTGTTATATCACATTAATTTCTGTTAATAGTATTGATTATCATGTTTGTTTGTTTTATTAGACTTCTAACCTTTTAGATCATATTGACTTTCTGCAATCTATTTTTAACCATCTTACTATGTCTATCCATCTCTATTAAATCAAGCAACTCTTCCCTTAGATCATTTTCTTTTAAACCAAGGACACATTCCTTGTTCTTTCTTTCTTGTGGGCATGCTACAGAGAGTTCCAGAATATCTTCCTGTGACATACTCCCTTCAGCTGCATCTTGGATCATCAATTGCTTTTTCTTATGGAAAGTCACTGACCTGTCACCCCACAACATTGCTTCTAAGTTGCCACTGTCTCCTGCTCCTTCCCTTGCTGTGCAACTCCAACTGAACTTTTGTACTGGTTTCCTACTGAAGACTCCAGGGTGTCTTCACATGCAAGTGATCAAATGCTTCTCATTCCTCCAGCTTCTCCTTACTTTGGGTACTCATTGTTCCATCATTCTGTGATGTTACCACGGTTGGATTTTCTACACACTAAATCCTTCACTTTGCAGTAATCTATAACTTCAGTTTCTAGTTCTTTAACTTCTCCATTACTAATCCTCTTTTCTACTTTCCAACTTTGTTTTCTTATTTTTTTTTTGTATTGTGAAATGTTCAATATTCAGATGGCTTTGCCTGTATCTCACTTCAAATATCTTTGGTGCTGCTTTTTGTATTAATTAGTTTTGCTTTCTCCTTTGAATTAATATTGCACCATATTAAATCTTATTCTCTTTCTCATGTCTATATTTCTTCTTTAGACGTCTCCCACTCCACCTGTTTCTCCTTAGCTTGCCGACTCATTGTACCATCATGCTGTGACATAACCTGTGTCAGACTTTCAACACTAAATCCTTGACTTCAGAGGTATTCCATGACTTCTGCTTCTATTTATTTAACTATTGCCTTACTAATCTTCTGTTCTACATTCCTCCTTTACAATCTTATTTTTTTGTATTGTGAAATTTTCCATACCTGGGTGCCTTTGTCTATATTTCTCTTCAAATATCTTTGGGGCTGTTTTTTTGTACTGATTAGTTAGTCTTTCTCCTTTACATAAATATTACACCATAACAGATCTCGCTTTCTTTGCCATGTCTATGTTTCATTTTTATACTTGTCAAAACTCTCTATGTTTTGTCCTTTATATTTTTATACTTTCTTAGTTGCTTCTCTTTCCAAATGCCCCAAATTTTCTTGGTCTATACAATTTTTTCATGGATCTGTTATATTAATGAACACAACTTTTTATCGTTTTTCTTGTGTATTTTTTTCCTCTGATTTATCTCTTAATATTTTTAATAATTCTGGGCTTTTTGCATTAGCAATACATATGTTAGCTGCTGTATAGAGTTAGCAATTTTTGGGCAGATCCTTACTCCCTTCCTTTCCCTGTCTTGTCTTACTTTCCTTCCTAGGAAATAATGCTACCCTTATTTTGGACATAGTATATATTCCGCTTAATCCATAAATATTTAATAACTATAATCATAAGATCTGCATTGCAATTCTCCAATGTTATAACAATTGTATACTTATTTTGCAACTTCTGGTCTTTCATTTTTTATTGCATTTATCTTGTTTATTTTACCCTTCGCAGCTCAACCTGAAATGATCCACTTGTTTAATATTCTACACTGGATAACAAATAAATATAAAATAAAATAAAATAAAATAAAATATGCAAAAAGAGAAATGCATTTGAGAAATGACCCAGATAGATTCAACATATAAATAAGCCAGGCTGTTGTAATATTCTGTGATAAGATAGTGCTGTGCAGTAACATGTTTTAAAAGGCTGGACTTACATCAGACTTTGCTTTTTTATGAAGCTGAACATGTCAGTGTGATACTATACAGAGTAATCCTACTTCTTTCTTATGCACAAATGGAATTTTGCGTTAACAGTGGCCTAAGGCTCCATTTTTTTCATAATAGTATGCATCTGTTTTACAACTGTGTCTAAGGTTACTTGGTCATATTCGTCATTATTTACCAACAGTCACTCATTACTATCATGCAATGAGCCTACTGTAATGTATTCCCGGTTAACCATGGTTTAGTTACTGCAGCATTTTGCAATGGCTGTATTGCAGAATGAGGCTATTTCATGGTTAAAGAACATAAAAACAAACAACAGGAACCAACTCCAACCTGCAGTTAGTTGAGACAATAAGTTTAATGCAGAGTAAGTTGCACTCTCCACGTGCGGCAAATAGTACAAAAAACAAACAATGAAATTAAAATTAAGCGCTATTCGTCCGGATGTTAGAGATGATATCTGAAGAAGTCCGGATAACATCCGGACGAAAAGCACTTAATTTTAATTTCATTGTTTGTTTTTTGTACTGTTTGCCGCACATGGAGAGTGCAACTTACTCCGCATTAAACTTATTGTCTCAACTAACTGCAGAGTGGAGTCGGTTCCTGGTGTTTGTTTTTACATTCTTCAGTTTTGACTTTGTTGTTATTTCATAGCTGCCTGTTGCTTATGGGTGAGTGCTTGGAGCTTTGAATTTCTGTGCTGTAGAACATAACACCTGGTATGTGGTTATTCAACATAACAGTAATGAAATGGGAAGACACATCATAGCTCCTTCATTTATACAGGTCCTGATGTCCTGCACAGTCCACTTACCATCCAATACATGACAGGCTTTAAAAGCAAAGCATATCTTATCCTATCATACTGCAGCTTGGCTGTCCTCCTCATAAGGCTTGTTCCTCAACAGACAGCCTCCTCTGATTGCAAATGTCCGGATCCTCCTTTGCATTTGTATGGTTATTCAATAATCTCTTAGTGTGTATGTTTCTGCATCAGACAGACAAAAAAATCCACCAACACCAATGCATGAAGGTTGTTTGTGTAGATTCCAAAAATATGACACATGCCCTTGGGTAAGTATTGTAGTATGAAACCTGCCATACCTCTCAACCTGTTACAGCAAGAAATCTGGACAAAGCCATAAATAAAAGTGGGACAGAGGCCTAAAAATAAGGACAATTTTTAAATACTGCTCTTACAAACTTAGAAAGTTGATAGAATAACATATTTTGCATTAACAAGGATTTTCTAAAGGGTGTATAGTCTGAAGCTCAAATATCTGTCATTTTTTTCTAATTTCAATCTTTAATGATTTGTCATTAATTTGCCAGAAAACCACAATTATATGAAAAATGGACCAAAAATATGAGGCACAAATCTGGACATTCTGTGAAAATCTGTACAGTTGAGAGGTATGCCATAGGTAAGCCTTGCACCCCTCTCAATCATTATCTAAATGTGAATTCCTTTGACTGTGTATACACCAGAAATATGTACTCTTTTGGAAGAAAATGATTTTTTTGCCTGATCTTTTGGTAAAGAAGAATATATAGATGAATATATCTGACTGTTTGGCTGAGTACTTAATGTGTATTTTCTGTGACTGACAACAGTATAATATCTTGATAGCTGGTATCTCTCCAAGTAATCAGGGCTGTATGAAACTAAAAAAGGTTCTACCTTACAATCCTTCTGGTTAGAATCTCAAAATGTTTATCAAGATTTGCTTATTGAACAATACATCTTCAATGTGTGTGTAGATTACACAGATCTTGGGCATCTGACTATAACACAACTAAATTTTAATATTCTGAGTTCGGCTGTACCTTCTAATTTGAACCATACTGCTGAAATAAGAGAGAAAGCAAATAAGCAATGCCTCTAAAAGGAACTGTTTATTACAGACAATACTGTTTCTTATAGCATGACTGCAAATGCTTGTCACTGTACCTTATTAAATAACTGCAATAATGTGATATAATGTAAGTGTAGAGAAGAAAATAGAACAATTTCATTTTTTTGGCTGCCATACATTGAGACTGAGACCATCTAAGAACGTAATATGTTGCACCATGCGAATATTGTATAATATTATAGAAATATAATTTTTAATCTGCATATTGTATACATGCAAATACACTGCACATGTTAAATTCTTCTCCTTCATACTGCATCTCCTAATAATAATAATAATAATAATAATAATAATAATAATAATAATAATAATAATAATAATGATATCAATATTGCCCAGCTGACCAGGGTTCTATTAGTGACTCGCATGACTGGCAGAGTGGCAGGGAAGGGATGGACATGTCCATCCAAGGTGGGAGGATGGTCATTGATATGGTTAATAAGAGTGGTGTGGTCTAAAGAGAGAAGTTAGATATAAAAACAATGAGCATGGTGATAGATAAGGAAAGTGGGTAGGTCATAAAAATAAATAAATCACCCTGGATGGAAGCACAGATGAGCCACTCCCCCAAGACATCCTCAGGATCCATGGATCCATGACCAACCCTAACCAAAACAAAAGAGGAGTAGTCTGGGGGAGTTAGAGAGCATCTGACAGACCTGGCATGGATGTTGGGTACTGGGGACAGGACTGTAAAAATGAGGTCCAAGGGGACCAAAAAAATTAATATTAATATCAATATTGATATCAATATTGATATCAATATCCTGAGGAGATTTAACTGTGTGAGTCCTACAGCTGGGAGTGAAGACTAAATGAACAATGTGTTTTATTTATGGGCTTCACTAGTACATTAATATTCATTCCCCTGGATGCAATAAAATCTGTGTAGGCTTTACACAGAGCCTACATGGAGTTTACATGTTTGTGTGATGGTGCACAGTGTGCAGTAATGCACAATGCATATTAATGAGGCACGGTGCCCCTAAGCTATGTTTTGCAGCTCGCAACAGTGTTGCCTGCTGTGAAACTTTATAAGTGAATGCAGATAGCAATTTGTGTAAGGGGGAGCACCTGAGGTGTGTGGATTTGCACACAATACCACAATGATCACCAGGGGTTTTATAAATAGCGGTCAGTCTGTTAGTGCAACACATCTGTACAGAGGCCAGCTTAATGAGAGCACAAATAACCAGTAATAGGGACATATTTGGCATAGATGTCACATAGCAAACAAGCAAAATGGCTGTATTCTCTTTGTAGAAAGTTTTATTGTGTGAGCGCTTTCCTTTGAATCAATTTCCAAACTTCTTCAGACAATTCTTCCATTTGATGCGGTAGTTTTTATCCACATTCTAATAAAAACGTCATCAACTCAATCAACATATTAAGAAATTACATTCACATTACTAAGCTGTGAATTAGTAAATAATACTAAAAAGCCATGAAAAAATCATTAAATATATTAATTTCCTTACTATAAATTAAAAACCATGACTATCCAAGAAAAACGTTAAGAACCAACCAACAATCCTCCAAATGCATATCCTTAAGCTTTTAAAGGTGAAAAACATTCACCTATCTAATTGCTTAAGTTTCAAAGTGCAAATAATAGCGGCATATTATTATGGCCTGGAAAGATATGTGCAAAAGTTTGAATCTGCCATAGAAGCTCATTTTCCTCTAACTTTAGTGCTCATGGCCCCCCTCTTTTATTATATTGCTCCTGGTGTAAAATGGTAAAATGGAATCTATGAGTGGGATATTCCAATATGTGCCTAGCCAACGCATTAGTTGTATTTCCTTTATTAATATGATAGACATGCTCATATATTCTTTGTCTCAATGTTCTGTCTGTCTTCCCGATACAAAAGGACTGGCATTGTTGACATAATGCCACATAAACAATTTGTATTTCCTGCTTATTTGATATTCTCTATCCATAATGTTAATTTTGCCAGTTAATATGTATCGGCATTGATGGCATCACCTACACTTCGACATGCCTCCACTTCTTATCACTACACTATTTTGCAATTCTAATAGGTCCTTTAAATTCTGCCCATGTCTGTATGTTATCCATAAAGTTGTTTCAAACTTTTTGTTTATATGCATGTCTTCTGTGATTAAAACGCAATTCTTATACAATATACTTGAAACAATTATTGCATCCTTAGAATATGTTGTTAAAAACATAGGGCCTATATTAACTGCTTTATTATTAACAGTGATGTTATTGTCAAATGTATCTGCTATGATATTGTAGCCCTTAGTTAAAATGGGCTTAAAATGTCGAGTATTGCTTTTTGTTACTATTTCTCTACAAATTTGATCAAATACACTTATTGGATATCCTCTACTGTTAAACATATTTCTAAGTAGGCTACATTCTGTATGAAAGTCATCAGAGACCATACTTGCAGCCCTTACTATCTGCCCTTTCATTACTGCTTTCTTCTGATGAAAGGGATGGCTGCTAGAGAAATGCAAAAATATATTTGAATAGGTGGGTTTCCTGTATATAACCATCTTGTATCTATTATTAATTTTATCTTTTGATATCAGAACATCCAAAAAATTAATAGCTTCAATTTCAAACTGAAAAGTGGAATCCAAGAAGTTAGTTAATTTTTTAATTCCTGCAATGAAAGGTAAGATAGAAGTAACATCTCCTTTCCAGATAAAGAACATATCATCCTGGTATCTACTATACCAGGTCGTATGTTCTTGGAAAAAGTTGATTTTTAAACAGAAATGTATGCTCCCAATACGCCAATACACAGTTGGCAAAACTGCCCCCACAGGGTGAGCCAATAGCGACACCCGATGTTTGTCTATATATTTGACCATTAAACAGCATATAGTTGTTATAGAGAACTAATTGTAATAACGTTTCTAAGACATATACTTCATTATTCTCAACTCCTTTTATGGTGAGTAGATTTCTAACCCAATCTAAACCCAGATCCTGTGGGATTACGGTGTACAAATCTTTTATATCCACCATTTGGAAATTTTAATTATCATTAAATTCTAATTTAATGTAATATATTTAATGATTTTTTTCATGGCTTTTTAATATTATTTACTAATTCACAGCTTAGTAATGTGAATGTAATTTAGGATGTGTATCTTTAATATTTTATTAATTGCATTCTTAATGTGTTGATTGAGTTGATGACGTTTTTATTAGAATGTGGATAAAAACTACTGCATCAAATAGAAGAATTGTCTGAAGAAGTTTGGAAATTGATTCAAACGAAAGCACTCACAGAATAAAACTTTCTACGAGGAGAATACAGCCATTTTGCTTGTTTGTTTTTTACCAGTTTTGTTGTTTGTGGCTTTTTATAGATGTCACATAGGAATGTGTTAGAATGTAACACTCACAACCTCTTAGACCAAGAAATGTAGACAAAGCTGTAATGGGGGGGGGGGGCAGAAATAGGGACAGATTTTTAATGTTGCACTGACAAACTTAGGAAGTTGATATAATATATTGGTTGTACATTAGCATGAACTGTCTGAAGAGCATGAAGTTTTAACTCAAATGTCAGTCATCAGTTTCTGGCTGCACTCTACAATGACATGCCAATGATTTGCCAGGAGAAATGTTATGAGGAAAAGATCACAAATATGAGACAAAAACTGGACATTCTGCACAGATCAAGACATTTGAGAGGTATGCACTCAAATGTATGTAATTCACACCAGTCCAGAGACCATCCCAGTGATACTGCAGAAAGCCACATATTTGTTAAGGAAAACATCTACACATCCTGGGGATATCTGGACAGTTGAGCGGTATGAATTTGAATTATATGGTCAAACACAGTACAGGACAGTGTACTTACAGGGCAAAGTATTGTGATATCCCATTCCTGCCATTCTGTACTGAAGCTATGTTAATGATCTGTAACAGGACATGGGACTGCCATGTAAAATGATCACTCAGGGGAAGTGTATGTATTGAATAGGGACACACAGGTGAATTGTAGGAATGAACACAGGGAAAGAGTACAGGTGAAACTCCCACATGTACAGTAGAAGAGGTCATGTCAATGGAAGATGGTTGTAGCAGCAACACCAAGCACATATCTATATGGTACAATATGGACTGTACAGTGAAAATGTGTTGTTTGTTACTGTCACACATGGTGACATAACAATGGGGAGGATGTCTGTGTGAGATAAGCATCCTTACATGAGTACTGTAGAGGACATCTATCAGGGACTTGTCATACAATTGGGGTAGGGTGTGTGATGACTACTTAATTAAACCAGAGGCAGTAAGTAAGGAGCTTCAGTCCTCACTACTGTCTCCGGTAAGGGGGCATCACTGAAAGCAGGAATAGAACACAAAATTTCCTCTAAGGGTATACTGGGAACAGACTCCAAACCTGGGACTGAACTATTTCCTTCAATCCTGATCCCCAAATGAGTCTTCACACTACCCACTGCAGAGCACTGTGTCCCAAGGTATTTGACACATTTACTCATAAATATTTGATAATCACACATACAAACACTCTAGGAAAATACTGGCACAAATTTACCTGCTATGTCCTCTTTCCCAAATTACACAGTAACACTGCCGCCAGTCAAAATACCACAATACCCTTCAAAAGAGGTGCTCAATTGTATTGGGTAGAATAAGTATTGATGCAAAGGGTAGCATGTAATCCAATCAGTAAGGCTTTTTGAAATGTCCCTGGTGTTATCACAATAAGCATAAGCACTCTAAAGTTACTAAACGTACATTCTAAATGATCAGCCACAATAAAAGGCAGTAAAATATTTAAGAAATAACATGATTTAAAACATATATACACACTGAATCACAGATTCCAATAAACCACAGAGCTTCACACACAGGAATTATGAAAATAACACTGTAGGATAGGTTTCACACTGATTAAGAAAAAAACTCTAACTAACTGTAACTCCCTTACTGTCTAAAGATTAACTGTCCCTGTCTAATCTCATTAGGTCAGCAAGGCAAGATGATACTCTTACTTCTGCAGGCAAAATAAGGATATATGTTTACTCTTCAGACTGCTGTCTGGTGCTCAGCTACTAAAATAACAAGTCCTACTATTTCTGCTGAACAGCTGTGGAAACATCTGAGTGATAAATACTGATCTGGAAAACAATCACTGACTACTACGACAACTACTGCAACTCAGCTAAGTAATTGAACTTTAACTGACTCAGTATCTCCTTTTTATTGCAGTATCTTTTAAAAGTCACAGAAAGCTGTCATGAGAATTCTACTTTCTCATTTCAGACTCTTGAAAAGCAAAAAAAAAAACAGCTGCTGTGGAGATTCCATTCCTTTATGCTCTGGCACACGATGACATCCCCTTCAGGTCAGCTGATTGGAATAACCTGCATTCATAATTCTTTTTAAAAGGTATGTACAGTTGGTCAGCTAGAAGAACACTGTTTGATTCTAACATTTTACATAAACCAAAGTAATAATTAAAATAACATAAACTTATTTACAAAATTATAGCTAGCCATGCTGGCATTTATAACACAGGGTCATTTATAATTATTTACAAGTATTCACAAAACTGCAGCCAGACATGCTAGCACAGATAACAATATCTGATATTATCACATTTCTCCCTCCTTTAAAAACTCAAGTTCAATTTTCAAGTGACCTTAGAAAATCATTGCTTGAGGAAAAATGGGGCTGATTGAAAATGTATCAACCCACACCCTGTATTGAGAGTCCCACTGCACTGGCATTGTTGTAATCTGAACTTGCTAATACAGGGGATCCTTTCAAAGCCTGTTTAAGCTTCCAGAATGTTTGCTCACAATCTATGGTCCGCAGTACTTTATCAGGCTTGTTTTTCCTTATTAGGACAGTAAGAGGTGTAGCTATTGTGCTATAGTTGGGCACAAATTTTCAATAGTACCCCACTGTTCCTAGGAATGCTGTTACCTGCATTTTTGTGACAGGGATATACCATGCCTGAATAGCTTCCACTTTGGCAGGTTTTGGCCTAATCTTACCACTCCCTATTTTATTGTCCTAAGTAGGAGACCTCCGTCATACCCACCTGATACCTAATAGGCTTGATGGTCAACCCTGTCCTTCCTAATCCACCTAAGACTTCCCTGACATGTTGAAGGTACCCTTGCCAGGAATGACAGTAAATGGTAATATCATTCAAATAAGTGAGACCATAGTCCCCTGCCCTTTCTAAGATATGATCTACTTACCTCTGGAAGGCTGCTGAGATATGTGTCATTCCAAAGGGCATTCTTGTACACTCATACAATCAAAAAGGTGTTACAATAGCTGACTTCTCTCTAACAATGGGAGTCAAGGGTAGCTGCCAGTATTCCTTGGTCAAATCAATAGTGGTCAGATACTAGCCCACCCAGCTGTTCTAAGTCTTCATCTGTTCTAGGCATGGGGTATGCAGCTGACTCTGTGTAACTGTTTAACTTTCTGTAGCCTATGCAGAATATAACACTGCCATCTTTCTTTGGAACCAATACTACTGGAGAAATCCAAGAAGTACCGGACTCCTGAATTAACCCCAGCTCCAACATCTCCTTTATCCCCTCTTTCAAAGTCTGTTTGACTCACTAAGGCACCTTATAAGGAAATTGCTTGATAGGCCTTTGAGGTCCCATATCCACATGGTACTGCACTAGGTTAGTAAACCCAAGTTTTCCAGTGAACATTCCCCCAAATTCCTGTAACACTACTTGTAAGTCTTTAACCTGAATAGAGGATAGCCACTGAGATATTGCTGCCTCTCCCGCAGTAGTGTCAGTCTTATCCCCACTGAGAAGGTCAGTCACCAGATGCCCCTCAGACTCTTCCTGACATCCACTGTGAATACTCAGCACCAGGTACTCCTTATTGTGATAAGGTTACATTATGTTAACATGATACAACTTATGTCCCTGCCTACTAAGTTTACCATGTAGTTAGCATTACCAGCTTCTGCAATCTCAGGCCAATAATAGTAATGCATAATGGATCTCTTGGTACACCTTATGCCCAGATTACCTGCAAAGGAACGGTGATGGGCTATAGCTAGAGGTACTAGACAGTAGGCTCTGGGCTCTACCAACTGCCATGTTACCTGACCTTCTAGCCTTCCATCAGTCCACACCCTATTCAGTAATCCTTTATTATCTGTACAAGAAATGTCATGGGCTATGGCTAGAGGCATCAGATGGTAGGCTCTTGGCTCAACCAACTGCTATATTATCTCACCTTCTAACTCTCAATTAGGGGTCTACTCTCTGTACAGTACCCCTTTGTTATTGACAAAAGGAATTTCACAGGTTATTGACAAAAGGAATGTCACATGCTATGGTTAGAAGTGCCAGATGCAGGCTCAGGGCTCTACCAACTGCTGTATTATCTCACCTTCTAGCCCTGCCTCAGGGGTGCACTCTCCATCTCAGCATATAGACTCCCTTTTTTCTTGAGTATCAGGTGCCTCCTTAGCTACCCCCCTCAGGCTTCCTAAGGTAGGTCTGAAAGCTGTTCCTCTCTCAACTCTACTTATTTGACCCCTTCTATCCCCCCTTCCATAGGAAAATCAGTATCCTCTGTTAGTGTGCCAAACTATCAGCCTTGGTACCACCAATTAACTCTGTCTTTGCAGTCACTATGTCCTCGGGAGCACCAGTACCTACCACAGCTGCTGGTAGGTACTTGTATTCCCGGGGACATGGTGACTGTAAGGACAGAGTTAATTGGTATCACTGCTATAAGGTAGCTCTTTCCCTCAAGTAACCACATCACCAGCCCCAACTTCAGACATAAAATCCCACTGGGTCTCCCCCAGGCTATCAGTTGTATGTGACTGTCTCCAAGCTTGATGTGTGTCACTGCATGCACACAAGGTACTACACTATCAAAATCATTCTCTGTTAGGACATCTGCTGGGATATCCTCAAAAACACCTACCTGCTCGTTTCCTTCTCCACCCTCCCAGTCAAGATGAACCCTAGCCAAGGGTATTTGGAATGGGGTCCCTCCCAGAGCTCTAACTGGTGTTGTCTGCCCAAGCAAGTACTGCTCATCTTTCTTATCCACTGTAGGCCTCACAATGGTTATATCAGAAGCTGTGTCACTCTTAGCAGTGGGCTGTCTTCCATCTCCTAAGATAGGGCACACATTGTAGTGATAATTTTGCCCCACTATTGTTTCCAGACAACTTATCACTGGCATTCTGTCATTCCCACTGCTGGCTCCCTCACCATTTGTTTTTCACTTTGCTTCAATAGAAATGTTATGCCACATGCCCCCTCTGATTACAATAGAAACATCTAATCCCTGATCATGTCCATGTGCTTGAACTAGTGACTTCCCCTGTTAATGGTGAATGCTGTTGGAGTGGCTTAGACTGCCCCCATGGGTTCCCTTATGTTCATGTGCAGCACTGGGTATCCCTTTCTTATCCAGTGGTGTCTGACTTGCCAAGTAGAGATCCTCTTTTCTCCTCATCTCATTTGCAGAGTTAAACTCTCGGTCTGCCAACTAGATCTTCATGTTCTCAGGGAAAGTGCTGAGAAATTGTTCCCTCAACTAAAGGTCTGCCAGTCTTTCAGAAGTAGTGAACTGATATCCACTCACCAATCTGTGAAAGAAAGTACTTAAATCAACAATGAAATTGCATACACTTTGATCTGCCTTACATCTATGTTCAAGAAACTTTTTTCTATACATTTCAGGAGTTAATTTAAAACAATCCAGTAATCATTGTTTTACACAACCATAATTCAATAAATCAATATCAGACAGTTTAGCAATTGCATTAACAGCTTTACCATGGAGTATGGGGGTCAGGAACTATACCTAGAGCCCTAGGTCATCAGTATATTGTGCACATACCCTCTCAAATATATAAATAAAACTATCAAAGTTATCTCCCTCCATGAACTGAGAAAAATGTTTACTGACTTTTATGGCTTCTGGGTTCAGTCATTCTCTTCCACATTACCTCCACAACTCTGTTGAAGGGTTAGAAGCTCCTTTTCATGTTGTCTCTGCCTCTCATTTTCTTCTGCTTCTATCTCCAAAAGTTGCAGCTCATACTGACACTCTGTCCTTCTCTCTCTCCCTTTCCTCAGCCTGGAAACATCTTGCTTCAAGTTCAAACTGACGCTGTTTCTCTCTGTCCTCAGCCTCCAGCTCATGTTGATGTTGCTTCCCCTCAGCTTCCAGTTTGAGTCTCCTTAACTCCAAATTAATTTTTAAGTCTTCTAAAGAAAAGGTACACTGTCTTGTCTCAGAAGTCTGCTTAACCCCAGCACCAAACTGGATATCCTCTGAGCTGCTGGTCTGCTCTGTGGCTGCCACTAATGCTGAGATCAATGCTTCCTTAGTCTGGTTGGCATGCCCCAGTCCTTTGGCTTCATATACCTTAGCCAACTGGTTCCTTGTCAGCTTGCTATAATCCTCTGCTGACATCTTTGCCTTCTGTCCCTGACTAAAAGATAATTACAACTTTTGTGAAATTAAACTTTATAAGTTTATCTTGTGGTTGTTGAGAGTGCACAACTCAGTAACAACTATCCATAGGCTACTAAAGCTCAATTTAAATCCCACCACTGCCCAGGGCAGTAACTAAGGAGCCTCAGTCCTTACCACTGTCTCTGGTAATGCTGTGTCACTGAAAGCAGGGATAAAACACACAATTTCCCCTAAGGGTACAATGAGAACAGGCTCAAAACCTGGGACTGAACTATTTTCTTTAATCCACATCCCCAAATGAGTCTTCACACTACCCACTGCAGAACACTGTGTCCCAGTTCTAGGTATTTGACACATTTACTCTTAAATATTTGATAATCACACATACAAACACTCTAGGGAAAGACTGGCATAGATTTACCTGCCATGCCTTCTTTCCCAAATTACATGGTAATACTGCCACCAGTCAAAATACTATAATATCCTTTAAAAGGGGTGTTCAATTATATTGGGTAAAATGCATATTGCTATAAAGGGTAGCATGTAATCCAAGCAGTAAGGCTTTTAGCAGTGGCCCTGGTGTTATCAGAATAAGCATAAACACATTTAGGTTACTAAAAGTACTTTCTAAATGACCAGCCACACCAAATGGCAATCAAATATTTAATAAATAAAACGATTTGAAACATATATTCACACACACTGAATAACTGATTCAAATAAGCCCAAGAGTTCTGCACACATGAATTATGAAAATAACACTGTAGGGTAGGTTTCATACTGATTAAGAAAAAAACTCTTACTATCTAACTGTTAACTCCCTAACTGTCTAAAGATTAACTGTCCCTGTCTAATCACATTAAATCAGCAAGGCAAGATGATACTCTTACTTCTGCAAACAAAATAGGAATATATGTTCACTTTTCAGGCTGTTGTTCCATCCTCAGAGACTGGAATTGCAAATCTTACTATTTCTTTTGAACAGCTCTGGAAACTCTGAGTTATAAATACTGATCTGGAAAACAACCACTGACTACTACAACAACTGCTGCAACTCAACTCAGCTGAACAACTGAACTCTAACTGATTCAGGATCTGCTTTTTATAGCAGAATCTTTTAAAAATCACAGAAAGCTGTTACAAGAATTCTACTCTCTCATTTCAGACTCTTAAAAAGTGAACAATACAGTTGCTGTGGAGATTCCATTCCTTTCAACTCTGGCACACTATGACATCACCTTTAGGTCAGCTGACTGGCACAACCTGCATTCAGAATTGTTTTTAAAAGATATGTACATTTGGTCAGCCAGATGAGCACTGTTTGATTCTAACATTTTACATAAACCAAGGTACTAATAAAAAAAACAAACAAACAAAAAAAAAAAACATAAACTTATTTACAAACTTTTAGCTAGCCATGCTGGTAGTTATAATGCAGGGTAATTTATAATTATTTACAAGTATTTACAAAACTTCAGCCACACATGCTAGCGCATATAACAATATCTGATATCCTCACAGGTTGCATACTGGGAAGCTGTGCAAAATGATATACCTGAATATGAGTGTACTCACAGCAGAGGTCTCCAGCAAGGTGGAGTAAAAAATCATGACACGCATTTCAAGAACCAACCACAATCATGGACAATATCAGAATAATACCATCACTTATCCCATGCTTCTGACATAACATAAGTGATGTGAGGATAACAGATGTACCCCTTGTGTACATGGCATATATCTGTGGCACAATCCACACTGTCACAAATAATATAAATGGCATTAATGTTGTCAAACACCTATGTATGCAGTGTGTGCATAAGCTGAACAGGTACACACATGCATCTGGTGTACCAACACTCTAAGGCCAAGAACACTGCATCAATGGGCCCAGAATATATCCCAGGATGCCATCTAAATAGAATGAAACATGACCTCTGGTATTGATATTTAACTGTAGCCTCCAAAAAAGCTTTTTGCCTCATAAATGGAGAACAGCAACAGTAATCCCACTGGACAAAGGTGGCCCATCTACAGATGCTGGAAACTACAGACACATAAGTCTCACTAGTCTTATATGTAAAGCCATGGAAATAATTATCATGGAAATGATCAGTAGTGATATAATAACTGTTAGAAAAATATGTATTAATGTGTGTATGCTTAATGCCAATTAATAATCAAAAGAATTAATACGCTTTTCATTCTATTTTACATGCACTGTGTTATATATAAATTGAGTTTCATATGAGACTGAAAAAGATGCTTTTTGAAAACTGCAGTATGCTTTCTGAAACTTGCAAGATGCCCTCTGACCTAGTAATTGCTAGCACAGCAATATTCATGTTTATGCCTTTTGGAAATGTACTTGAGAAGCAGGTGCTTATCTGCTAGGTCAGGAATGAATGAATGAACAATACTATATTCTAATGATTTTAAACAATCAGCTCTGTTCGAAGCATGAGAACATGTGCAGCTGCAGTAGCTTAGAGATAAAGTAGACAAAGGATTATTAGAGAAATGAACTGTTAGCATTGTGCTTGAATTAGCCATAGTACCTTGAATGGTAACATAACATGTATCTAACCGGTAGTAATCAAGGCCATGTTGTTTTCCTCAGGAAGTTTCACATAAAAATTGATAAATCAGCAGAAATTCATGGGAATGATGGTCAACAGATGATGATGAAAAAGGTGGTAATCTGTTACGTCAGCTTGGTAGGCCATGTCTAGTTAGAGAATGTATAAAAATGAAAGTATTTCCTGTTTCTAGTTAGACAAACTCTGTAATAGCACGTTTTTGTCTCCTTGCTGCAAGATTAAAGTGCCTTAACCTGAACCTACCATGTTTTGATCATTTTTAAAGTATATTTTTCCTTTGACAGTTTGGTCATTCGGACCAGAAAGCACCTCTTGCTCTAGGCCTAGGTCAGAATTGGGCCCGGTGGCATGCATCCGTATGGAGAAGAGGCCAAATCGGCTCTTCTGTTTTGAAAGACCTCCGACTGAATTGTCGTTCGAAAGAGGCCAGCCACTGTTTCTGATCTGGGATTGGAGGACGAGTCAATGATCCGGTGGATCAACTCACGGAGGGTCAGGTAAGGAGGAATTACCTTATTTCTGTTTTAAGATCAGGGACTAGTTGCAGAACTGTTTTTTGTCAGGAAGATTTGCATGTGCAGATCAGGGACAAAAAAGTTACTGTTTTGTCATAGATCAGGGAAACAGAATAGGTAGACAGTTATTCTAGATAAACTGTGAAAAGGTGTAGAACCGTGGTACCACGTGATAAGAAGGGTTACGTAACAATTAACAGCTTAGCTAAGGCAACATGGGAAATCAGTGCACGAAAAGTTCCCGAGACCCGCCCCTAACTGAAGACTCGAAATATATGCAATTACAGTGTGCCGACAATGTTAAGTATTATACAAAATGGGTTGATAAGTATAAATTCGATGGTAATTTAGATAAACTTGCACTTATTAAACTTGTCAGGCAACTAAAAACAGATGCAAAAGGTCAATTAAAAAAGCAATGACAATTAGGAGTCCCACAGGCGCATAGGTGGCTTGAGGAAGCAAATCGCAGGGAACAAAAGATAAAAAATTCAAAAACAATGTTCTTAGACAAAGAAGATAATAACTTGGTAATAGCAACAGCCCCTTCTTTGCCCCCTCCACTTCCTTTACCAGAATATGAAGTGAGTGGACAAGCTGATCCACCTCCGCTATACCCAGCTGTTTCCACAGCATCAAAACCATTTGTCAGGGATCCTATCGAGACAAGGTCTCGAACACGCGACTTGAGAAGGGAGATTGAACTATGTGAAATAAATAGAAAATCACAAGCTATGAGTGAGGAAGAAATATGTCCACTCATAGAAGTACCAAATCTTCAGGCAGGACAGGCAGGACAGGATCCAACTCTTTTAGTTTATAGACCGTGGACATTGGAAGATATCCGGAAAGCCACAGAGGGAATTCCCCATCCAAAAGTGAATTTTTGAAAATTTTTAGAAGATTTACAGGGTATGAGATTAAGTTACCATTTGAACGGAGAAGAAGTAGAAAAAGTAGTTAGACAAATTGCAGGTCCAGATTGGCACATGATCAGTGGCGACTGGAATCCTCGTGACGCACAGCTTAGACCACTCCCACATACTAATGCAGAATTGGATGGCAGAGTGAAAGGTCTGACAGACCGAATCTCTGAAAAATGGAAGCCTAGGGCTGATTGGACTTGCATTAATCAGTGCATTCAACAAGAAGGTGAAACAGTTGATAGATATTATGCTAGATTATTAGAGTGTTTTAATAACCACTGCAGAATGCAGATACATGAAAACCAGACACAAGATTCCCCATATGAACAACAGCTAAAGAATGCATTCTTGAAGGGTAGTATAACTCCCATTAGCAGCTTTATTACAAAGCACATGGTAGATCATCGTACGAGTAGATTGCAGCCATTACTTGAATATGCTAGACATGCAGAGAGACATTTTAATAGTAAAAAGAAAAAGAAAACTCAAGTATTTTCAGCAGAAGATGGGTCAGACATTTTTGTAGTACAAACTGGAAGAAAGGGTAAGAAAAATACCCAGGGGAATAAACAATCTGATAAGCGATCAGAGGATTTTGAAGAAAGAAAGAAAAGGGGTGAATGTTTTAAATGCGGGAAAAAGGGACATTTAGCAAGGGATTGCAGGCTAAATAAGAAGGTGACTACAGAAAATAAGGAGGATGAGGAATGACTATATGATAGTCAGGAATCATTGAATGAGAATGAACGGGAAAAGACAAGTGCAAATGTGATAGCAAGGATAGAGGATGTAACAGAAGGGGTAGAGGATGTACATGAATTTGTAGATGTTGAAGAAAATGAAATTTTAGACTTAGCATTATTGAGCCTAGAGCTCTACTTAGCAGACACAAAACCGGAAGTGACGCTTCTAGTAGAGGGGAGGGAAGTCAAATTTTTGTGTGACTCAGGGGCTTCACGGACCCTGATACATCCTTCCAAATTACCGGAAGATTCAGAATTACCAGATTATATACTAGTAAAAGCAGCTAATGGACAGCTGTATCGGGAGCCACTCTCCCATGACATAGCAATAACAGACCCCATTTCAGGAATGACCCAGAAAAGTAAAATTGTGGTTTCTGCAAAATGCCCAGTAAATCTTTTGGGTAGAGACTTAATGCAGATATTTGGCATAGCCATAGTTCCAACCATACAGGGTATGGAGGCACAGCGACAAATGGATACTTTTGTAGTACGACCGGAGGGTGAGACATATTATTGGTACAGCCAGGACTTGGTTAGACTGGTCCAGGGGCAGTAACCGAAGAACTGATGAATGTAGCCATCAGTAAATCCCCCTCCCTCGATATTGACAAACAACATTTGTTGTATTGTACTCTATATTACTGTAATAGACCAGGACCTGATAAAGAATATGAACAGGAATTGTTTCAAAACCATGCAAACAGGCTAGTGTTACGAAACTTGTACTGGGACACAGAAGGAAACAGTGTAATAAGCTGTTCATTGCCCCAGGAATTTTTAGCACTTTATAAATCTAATCGATTGCCACATGTTAGCTTAACTAAGAGTAGAAATTTGAAATGGGCAGACTTGGGAGAAAAAGTCACAAGGTGGGAAAAGCAGACAGAATTAAAACTCTCCGAACAAGGAGTACAGAAGCAGAAATTGAATTGGATAACACAGACACACCCAGCTGTGCACTCATAGGCTAGTGAGAATAGCTGAGTATTACTCTTATTGGAAGAAGAGGAAAAAGCCTTGCGAAACATACCAGAAACTCTCTGGTCAACAGGGAAATCAGATGTAGGGCTTATTTGAACAGCAGGACCAGTTACTATTACGCCAAAATCAGCATTTAGACCTCAGAAAAGACAGTATCCCTTGAGAAAGGATGCAGAGATAGGGATCAAACCTATAATAGCAGCCTTACTTAAGGAAGGAGTCTTAATAGAATCTCCCGATTCACCATGTAACACACCCTTATTTCCTGTCAGGAAAGCAAATGGGGAATGGCGAATGGTCCAAGATTTACAGGCTGTAAATAATGCAGTTATACCCAGGGCACCAACGGTGCCAGATCCACACACTTTACTGAATGATTTAAAGCCTCAGCAAAAGTATTTCTCTGTGGTAGATATTAGTAATGCATTTTTCTCAATACCGATACACCCCAACAGCCAACATTGGTTTGCATTTACATTTCAGGGGAAATGATATACATATACGAGATTACCACAGGGATATTGTGAAAGTCCAACAATATTTTCACAAGAAATGGCAAGCAATCTGGCAGGATTTATCCCACTGAAAGGTAGTCAAATTTTACTTTATGTAGACGACATTCTGCTGGCAGCCCCCACCCAGCAAGAATGTAAGGAGGACACCATAGCATTATTACAGTTTCTAGCTACTCAAGGACACAAAGTAAGCAAAAACAAACTACAACTTTGGAGAAAACAAGTTAAGTACTTGGGATATGTAATATCCAAAGAAGGTAGAATATTAGACAAAGATAGAAAAACAGCAATATTACAAGCACCTAGACCAACTACCAAGAAGGAAATTATGTCCTTCCTGGGAACTACTAACTTTTGTCAGAGTTGGATAGCAAATTATGCTTTGGAATCTGCTCCACTGACCAATTTAATATTCAAAAAGCTGATGGCAGCACAGGATTTATTACAATGGACACCAGAAGCAGAAGCAGCTTTCTGCAAGCTGAAACAACTGATAGCATCATCCTTAGTTTTAGGATTACCAAACTATCATAAGCAATTTTTTCAAACTGTAGACTGTAAGCAAGGTTATATGACATCAGTATTGACACAGCAACATCGGGACAAGCAACACCCCATAGCTTACTATTCATCACAGTTAGACCCAGTGGCGCGGTCCCTGCCCCACTGTGTACAAGCAGTAGTTGCAGCTGCAATGGCAGTGCAGGCTTCGGCCTCAGTAGTATTATTCCACCCTCTCACATTGAGAGTGCCTCATGCAGTCTCAATTATTTTACTGCAAGAAAAAGTAGCATATCTTTCTCCTGCTAGACATCTTTCCTGTATGACAATACTGTTGAGCCAACCTCATATGACAATTGAACGATGTACAACTTTGAATCCGTCAACCTTGCTCCCAACCCCTGCAGATGGCAAACCGCATTGCTGCCTGCAGGAGATTGAGCAAAAGACATTACCTAGACAAGACCTTACAGATGTTCCCTTGGATGATGCCGAGGTGACATACTATGTAGATGGCTTGTGCAGGAGGGGTCCTACAGGACAGATCCTAGTGGGGTATGCAGTCGTTTCTGATACTGAAACTTTAGAAGCAAAATCTTTACCACGCCATTTATCTGCACAAGCAGCACAATTGATTGCCTTGACAAGGGCATGTACCTTAGCAAAAGGTAAGAAAGTGAATATTTATACTGACAGTCAATATGCTTTTTCTACTGTACATGTTTTTGCGCAGCAGTGGAAAAATAGAGGAATGATAACATCAACTGGTAAACCAATTAATCATGCACAATTAATTTTAGATTTATTAGACTCTATTTAGTTACCTCAAAAAGTAGCTATTTGCAAATGCGTAGCTCATACCAAGCAACAGGATAAAATTTCAAAAGGTAATGCGCGGGCTGATACAGCTGCAAAACAGGCAGCTTCAGCCTCAGAAGCTTTTCTTTTGAGTGAGGAATTACAACCCTCTGAGATTTTAGATTTAGAAATGTTAAAAACAATGCAGACACTTACTACAAATGTAGAAAAACAAAAGTGGAAAAAATGAGGAGCAAATCTTGAAAAGGGACTGTACATCTCCAAGGAGAAGAAACCAATTTTGCCATCTAACTTGTTTAGATATGCAGCTTTGTTGAGCCGTGGGCAGAGCCATGTCTCAACAGGGGGGATGGTACAGTTAGTGAATCGAGTGTTTACAACATATGGATTTACAAACTACACAAAAAAATTTTGTGCAGCATGCCATGTTTGTAACAAGCATCATGCACAAGGGGCATTGAAGCCTAAGCAAGGGAGTTTCCCAACACCACTGTATCCATTCCATACTATTTGTATGGATTTCATAGAATTAAACAAATGTGAGAATAAAAAGTATTGCCTTATCATTATAGATATGTTTTCCAAATGGGTGGAAGCTTTTCCAACTAAAAATCCAGATGCAGCTACTGTTGCAAAGGTCTTTGTTAAGGAAATTATACCCAGATTTGGCATACTGGAAAAGATTTATAGTGATAATGGTACACATTTCGTGAATCAAACAGTGCAACACCTTAGTCAAATTTCGGAATATCATTAAAAAAATCATTGCGCTTACCACCCCCAATCTGCAGGATTAATAGAGAGGCATAATGGGGTGTTGAAGAATAAGCTCAGGAAATTGATGAGTGAGACACAAAAGAACTGGGTGCACTGTTTGCCTCTAGCACTGTTGAGCATGAGAACTGTTCCAAATGCAAAGGGATTAACTCCTTTTGAAACTTTATTTGGGAGGGCATATTATACACCTCAGTGGAAACCTCTCATGTCTGCAGAGCAAGAGGCTGACAGTTCACTTGCAGGGTATATGAGACGATTTTTGAATAACAAACTTTTGCAGTTAAATTCTGTTTCAGATAAAGAGCAACTGAAATCGGAAGCACCAGTAGCCCCAGACACCTGGGTCTGGGTGAAGATTGTGAAGAAAAAGAACTGGAGTTCTCCGAAGTGGGAAGGGCCGTACCAGGTGCTACTGTCGACACCCACTGCAGTCAAGATCGCGGAGCGAGCTTCCTGGATTTATTTGACGCACTGTAAACTGGTTAAGAACTTTGAATTGGACAAAAACTTTGTTACTGTTGTACAACGAGAACATAATGGCCAGGTACAGAGTGAATAGAGACATTGAGCAACCTCAGAAAACTTGCATGATCATTTTGATAGCTATGCTAATCACATTATTCTTTTTGTTGTGGCCACTCCTTTTTCCTGCCACAAAAATTTAACTGATTAAACGTAATGAACCAAACATAGACTGGCATCCGAACTTTAACACTTATCAGGCAATTACACGTGTGTATGCTGAGACTTTTAATGTTTCGAACTGCTGAGTCTGCACGGCCATACCAACAGCATATGGGGGTTTATTGATGGCTGCTATCCCCCTAGGGGTCAATGAGACCTGGGAAAATCTGTTTTTTGACACAGTTGCTATTAAAGCACATGATAAGGTAGCACTGTATTTGCCTGTAACACAAAAAGGAATTGTATGTTTTTACAAAAATGATACCATCCAAGTGGGATGGAGCAAGTGTAATGTCACCGTACAGTATAAATGTTATAAAAAAGCAAATGATTTAGGTGGATCTTGTAGTACAGATTAGGACTCATTTTTGAAATCTATGCATAAGACTCTTGATCAGGTACAACATAATCCTGTACTTTTTAAACAGTTATCTGTAATAGATAGGAAAATGTTTCATGCAGGGCAGTCATTTTATAACAAAGTAACAACTAAAGCAGAAGACTGTTATTTTGTGTGTGGTAAAAAAGCATATAAATGGTTACCTGAGAATTGGTCTGGCAGTTGTTTTTTGGGATACCTGGTCCCGGCCATCCAACACACTGCAGTTTTGCCTCAGGGAAATATTCGAAATACCCGAGATGTAACCAAAAAGACTGTTAAGAAACCTGAGAATCCAGTGGGACAGATCGAAGCGGGCTGGAAAGACCATCGTAATGTTGGAACCAAACTTGCGCACATGGACTTGAGTGATGCTGTCATATCCTGGGCAGGTATATTACCTGCATATGGTGCAGTTAAATCGATATGGGAGCTGCAAAAACTGTCCAAACTTCTTGAAGTAATGAGTAATGCGACTTTTTCTGCTCTTGAACTGATAACTGATGAACTGAATGCCATGAGAACTGTAGTGCTCCAAAAACCGAATGGCTCTTGACTTCACCCTAGCGGCGTGGGGTGGGATGTGCGCTTTAATCAAAGAAGAATGTTGTGTGTTTATTCCTGATCATCAGCATGAGATTAACGATCATCTCGAGGTGATTCAGCAAGTGTCGGCCATGACCAAACCAGGCCGAAACCCTCTGACAGACTTTTTCCAGAATGTATTTGGGGTGGGGGGTGGGGTTCCATCCTAATGAATATATTGATTGCCATTGCGGTAGGATTACTCCTAATAAGAGTTTGTGTTTGTTGTGGAATCCCCTGCATGAAGAAATTAATCAAAGAATTCATAGATATATCAGTATCTGAGACTATGTATCAAAGTACTGAATTTGAAGAGCTGCTAGAATGCGAAACACTTTCATAAAAGTTTAAACTGAATGACTTTCTTAACTGCAAATCCTGATTGGAAGAGGTTAGGAAAAGAAGCAAACTGTTTTATTCTTTTTTGAAAATAGAATGAAAAAGTATGAACAGGAAGGAAATGTTAGAAAAATATGTATTAATGTGTGTATGCTTAATGCCAATTAATAATCAAAAGAATTAATACGCTTTTCATTCTATTTAACATGCACTGTGTTATATATAAAATGAGTTTCATATGAGACTGAAAAAGATGCTTTTTGAAAACTGCAGTATGCTTTCTGAAACTTGCAAGATGCCCTCTGACCTAGTAACTGTTAACACAGCAATATTCATTTTTATGCCTTTTGGAAATGTACTTGAGAAGCAGGTGCTTATCTGCCAGGTCAGGAACAAATGAATGAACAATACTATAATCTGTAAATATAATGATTTTAAACAATCAGCTCTGTTCGAAGCATGAGAACATGTGCAGCTGCAGTAGCTTAGAGATAAAGTAGACAAAGGATTATTAGAGAAATGAACTGTTAGCATTGTGCTTGAATTAGCCATAGTACCTTGTATGGTAACATAACATGTATCTAACCGGTAGTAATCAAGGCCATGTTGTTTTCCTCAGGAAGTTTCACATAAAAATTGATAAATCAGCAGAAATTCATGGGAATAATGGTCAACAGATGATGATGAAAAAGGTGGAAATCTGTTACGTCAGCTTGGTAGGCCATGTCTAGTTAGAGAATGTATAAAAATGAAAGTATTTCCTGTTTCTAGTTAGATAAACTCTGTAATAGCACGTTTTTGTCTCCTTGCTGCAAGATTAAAGTGCCTTAACCTGAACCTACCATTTTTTAATCATTTTTAAAGTATATTTTTCCTTTGACAATCATGGACAATATCAGAATAATACCACCACTTATCCCATGCCTCTGACATAATATAAGTGATGTGAGGATAACAGATGTACCCCTTGTGTACATGGCATATATCTGTGGCACAATCCACACTGTCACAAATAATATAAATAGCATTAATGTTGTCAAACACCTATGTATGCAGTGTGTGCATAAGCTTAACAGGTACACGCATGCATCTGGTGTACCAACACTCTAAGGCCAAGAACACTGCATCAATGGGCCCAGAATATATCCCAGGATGCCATCTAAATAGAATGAAACATGACCTCTGGTATTGATATTTAACTGTAGCCTCCAAAAAAGCTTTTTGCCTCATAAATGGAGAACAGCAACAGTAATCCCTCTGGACAAAGTTGGCCCATCTACAGATGATGGAAACTACAGACACATAAGTCGCACTAGTCTTATATGCAAAGCCATGGAAATAATTATCATGGAAATGATCAGTAGTGATATAATAACCCTCCAGACATTGTACCCATCCCAGTTTGGTTTAGTCAAGGGCAGGACATGCCTACTTTGAGAAGGTCACCAAAGCGATGGATGAGGGCAAAATGGTTCACATTGTGTACCTTCACCTGGCCAAGGCATTTAAAACAACAGCACACTCGGGCATTGTTGACAAACTCAAGAGGTTTGGTACAAACCCATATATCACACTGTGGATAGCCAACTGCCTCACAGACAGGATCCATGAAGTTTAAATTGGGGAGTCCACCTCTACTAAGAGGTCAGTCACAAATGGAAACTCTCAGGGATCTGTCCTTAGACCATTCCTTTTTGGCACTTACTTCTCTGAAATCAAGGCCAGTGTCAATGATCTCTGGCTAACTACATTTGCAGATGATTCCAAATTAGGAATCCCACACTGACAAAAATGTTCTCCAGGAAGGGCTGACACAGACAAATAACTAATGCCAGAGCCACAGACTAGAAATAAATTACAAGAGATGCATAATAGTATCCATCAGGAAATCATCAGCCTCTGATAACTATGATAATGATAATACAATGCTTAGAGTTGACCCAGTAGTTACGGACAAGCATAGACAGTAATCTAGCCTTTGACCATCGTATCTACAGTAGTGAGGAATGTTGTGCAACTTATAAACAAAGGCATGGCATCTAGGTCCAAGGAAGTCATTGTTCCACTGTATTTTACATTCAATAGACCTATCATTGAGTACAGTGCCCTTTCTGTTATGTACCTTACCAGGCATATCCAACAATTGGAATGTCCACATAATAATACAGGGCATAAGTAAAATGTCCTTTGCAGACCTCCTCAAGGCCCTGTTCCTGTTTTCTGTCCCCTACAGGCTTTTGAGGAGGAGATCTATGCCTGGCATACAGGGCATTGTCAGTCCCCACTCTGATGGACATCCTGCATATGCAAAAAACAAACAGTATCAGAATTATCCATTCTGAAGACTTAAACCTTGCCTGTGATATAAATAGGACCTGTTGGAGAGACAGATATATATCCCAGAGACTACCCCATCTCTGGAATAGGCTCCTCATCCATGTGAAGTAGAGTTGCTCCCTAACCCAATTCAAGTGTAACTTGTACAATTGGATGGGGAACAGGAAATTCATCCCTGGTTTGGCACCTATGCCTCTAATGGACACAGGCAACTTGTAAATGATTCATCTACCAGGTCCTGCTTGTAAATGTTTCATCTCCCAGCCCCTGCTTACACTTATAAAGGGTATCAGAACTTGTCAGAGATTTGGGATGCATAGCTAGGCTTAAAATGTGCCTTGTGGTCATTAGCCTAGTAAACACTCTATGAACCTATTGCTGTTCTACACCATCAGGCAGTCATGTATATTCCTCAGAAATAATACACAGGTATGGCCAATAAGCTGTGTGACAGTCCACTGTGACAAAGGTGGTACATTTCAGTTGCATATCACTGGAAGGTGTGTGGGGAGGTACATGAAGAAGGATGCATTGTACACAGTTATTGGTGTGATGAAGTCTGGGAAACATGAAGTTATTATGGCATCTAATGTGCATGTCCTTCACATACTCAGTACTTGTGTTATATTCAAGGGAGCAGTTAGCACTGTGACCACATACTGGTAGATGTATCACTTACCATCTACCCCAGCACATGGGTCACACACATATTGGTCTGATTGTAGGGTATGATGTCCACGTTATACTTGGGTGGTGTGTCTGTTTCCTGATTCAACAAATCTCTCCATGTGTATCATCAATGTAGGTGGTGTCATGGCTGTCACAGCAGTCTCTGGTATCTGTTGATACTGTCTTTATTATACTAATATCAAAGTTGGAGTCAATGATTACACAGAAGCTGTAGTCCTTCAGGCATCTGTTTGGACACAGCATGTTTATGTCGCCTGTGATGTCCATCACTGAACTAATGGTCAGGAAGAGGCCTAGCAGACACCCTTGATGTACCAACCTGAGCACTGGACCTCAGATATATGTCATGTCAGACATTTCAACATAGTGAGATGCCATGTATGTCATACACTGGTCTACCCATTTGGTGATATAGTTGTTTATGGCCACATATGACAGTGTTGATTGAATATCTCAGTGTGGATTTTTGTGAAATGCTTTGGCCTGTTCAAGTTCCACACGATGATACTGTTGTCATCATGCATGTCCTAGATGACCTCTTTGAGGACATCTATCAGCTGTAATGGGATTCCCTTCAGAATGTCGAATGTCCAAAATGTAGAATTTCATATGGTTGAGACCATATGATCGAAGTTTCGGAATCTTGACATTCTGAATGGAGATCTGCATACAGTGCAGAATGGGAGATTTCCCTTTTCCTCACTGTAGTGCAATCTCAGAGTTGGAATATTTAAGATACAGGGGTGTGGGGGGTTCAGAACACATCATATGAAAGTTGATGAATCAACCTGTACTAGTAGAGCTGTCACCATTGGCAAACCCCAGGGATCTGTGCTTTGGCTGTACTGTCTGAATTGTATTTCTTGACAGTTCAAGCTAAAGTATATGGCATTTGCCTTACCAAATTTGCTGATTCTTGCATATTGTGTGCAATCATTTAGCCCCCCTGCATAAATGTTGAGAAAGTTTTTTTTTTATTTATTTTAGGATCTATTTTACAATGTCAAGATTCTGAAACTTTGACCATATGGACTCGACCATATGACATTTGATGTTTAGGAAATTTGACATTGTAAAGTGCATCTGCTGTAATGGTGTAACAGTAGCAACTCACACAGGTCTGTTGCACATACTTGGAATATCACTAGTGTACATGTAGAGGAGGTCCATGATTACATGTTGGTCTACCTCACAGTCGAGGAGTGTCAGAATGTTTCTATACATGCATGCATCAGGTGCCGTCTCCCCATCTCATGTGGATGGATGTTGATGTGCATCCTTTTATGGGAACATAGGCAGTGTGGAGGGTGTGTTGAACTGTGTATTCAACTGTATCAGGAAGGTGTATGTACTGGGTCATGCCATAGGTGATCTGTGATGTTGTCATAGCACATTGATTCTGTGTGATAGGTCTGGATGAAGGCAAGACAGTGCATACTGCCTATTGTGATCTGGCCTAGGGTTTTGACACAATCATACACACAGGTATCATTGAGAAAACCCCCAAGCTGGGTATTAAACCTTACGTTAGTTGATGGGTAAACAACTGGCTCACTGACAGAACACATCATATGAAAGTTGATGAATCAACCTGTACTAGTAGAGCTGTCACCATTGGCAAACCCCAGGGATCTGTGCTTTGGCTGTACTGTCTGAATTGTATTTCTTGACAGTTCAAGCTAAAGTATATGGCATTTGCCTTACCAAATTTGCTGATTCTTGCATATTGTGTGCAATCATTTAGTCCACAAATGGTGATAACATAGTACAGGAGGAGCTGACACGCACAACTGAATGGTGACAAAGGCACACGACCTACAAATAAATGCAGAAATGTGGGTTTATAATGTTCTCCATCTGAAAGGTGGAGTTCCATGTTAATCACAGCATTGCCAACAGTCCTGATATGCAGAAACCAGTGATACAAGCATTGGGAACACATTTAGATAGCAATCTGAACTTTGACCATCAACTATCCACACTGGTATTGAAAGCCTATGTTGTGCACATCATAATTCATACCATCACTGGGAACATTAAAATAAAAATAAATAAATAATACAATAAATCATACTGGTATCTTAAGATTGTATGATAGCACTGAAGTCAAACCTCATTACAGCACTAATAAATTATAATACTCTTTGTTACATGTACCTAACCAGACACATGTAGCAGTTAGAGAGACTACAGGGCTTTCTCTGCAAGATAACACAGCTCCTATACACGGTGACATGTTGTATGGGGATAGACTGAATGGGAAGAGGCCAAGAATTTATTTGGACTGCAGGTTAGAGATTATCTCCTCTATCAAAGATTGATACCAAAGTATAGGCAAAGTGAAAGAAATAGGGGGTCCTAAATTAAAGGCCAGCACAAGTAGAGTTTTTAGCAGAATCTAGAATCAAGCAGAGGAGGTTTGAAAGGATTGGGAAGAGAGATAGGATAAGCAATTCACAAAGAGCCAATGGGAGGATATATGTATGTCTCCCAAATATGCAACAAAATCTAGAAGACTGGGAAGTTTTGCTTGGAAATGTTTACATAGACATTTTATACCCTAATTAGAATCCAGAGAATTTTCCCTCAGGTAGACAGCAAATGTTAGAGGTGTGGCAGTGAAGAAAGAGATACTTGGGAACATATTTTCTGGGAGTTAAGTGGGTTAGCAGACTTTAAGGATTACATGGGGGTTGCACTGTCATAGGTGCTAGGTGAATCGATTGGTGCGATGAGGGAGAGGATTTGCCTGAGCTATGATACAGACTTGGAATTTCCTAGACATGGTAAGGCCTTGCTGTGTTTAATTATGGTGGCTGCCAAAAAAGCAACTATTAGAAAATGGAAATCTAAATCTGAACCAACTATATTGGAAGTAGTGAATATAGTAACAGAGATAAAACAACTGGAATTGAGATCTTTAGAAAAGGGTAGGAGCAAATTACATAGGAAAAATGGGAATTCTGGGAACAATGCATAACTGAGTTTTAAAAAAAGGCAGGACTTAACTCATTACAACTGAATTCCCCTCTAAGCATTTTTGCAGTTACCTCCTACTTTACCTCTAGGCATCAAATATAGCTTGTTCATGTCTGCAATAATAATTCCAAAACCATGATACATACAAGGTATCAGAATATTTTATCTTGAATCACACATCATGGCAAACACAGTTGCATTGACATTTGACCTCTGTCAATGAGTATTTGTTAGAACTGTAAGGTGATAACTTCATTTTTTTAAGGCTCAAGCCACACCACTGGGAGTTAAAGATACAAAATCAAAAGAGTTGTACTGGAGGGAATGAATTAGATGAGCTATGTAATGTTTGAATAAAAATGATTGGGTAGATTATAAGTGACTGATTATTACTGGATGGTGCAGTGGTGCAGCAGTTAACATTGTCATCTTACATCAAGAGGTTCTCTGGTTCGATTCTTGGTTGGGGTGTCTTCTATGAGGAGTCTGTGTGTCATCCCTATGTTCATGTGGGTTTCCTCTGGGTGCTCTGGTTTCCTCCCACATTACAAAGACATGTGTCTGGAGCATTTCTCCCTGGGCCTCCACTGAAGATTGGATCATTCCAAGTCAGACTTTCCTCGTAAGTGAATGTTAAAATAATAAAAAAAAAATATGTATAATGTTTGCATCTGGGATTGTGTCAGTATGATTTGTGATGTAAAATGCTTGCAAGTAAGATTGTGTTGATGCAGTTTATTTTCATTTATATAAATGTATGATTGCTAATGTCATAAGTGATGGTTTAATAAAGATGTTTCTTGCTTAAAAAAGTAGCAAGGATAGAATAATTTATGCAATGTCGCTTATGTTATATGATATATAGCAATATATGTAAAGTATAAATTTGGTTAATGTTAATTTAATACAATTTGATTACTTCTGTATACATGTAAATTTGACTGTGTCACAAGTGATCATTCAATAAAGATGTTTAAAAATAGAAAGCCATGTCATTGTAAACTTTATTGTATAGAATGAAGTGACTCCTGCCTGGTCCCCAGGCCAGTCTCTGACCCTGCCCTGGTGGGAGTACTGCATATCCAAAAATGTGATACAGCTGATGACATCAGCAGTGTCTGTTGAGGAGAGGATGACAGTATCCCGCATGATGGTGTAAAATGATGCTTGTAATGTCAAGCAACAGCTCAAACACACACATAGTTGACTGCAGTGAGAATAGAACTCTCCAAGAGCAACAGCTCAAGTATAACTTGGAATGTGTCAGACAACACTTTATATGTGATGACATCAGCAGTGTCTATTGAGGAGAAGACATCAGTGTCTCACATACTGGTGTAAAATGCTCTCTGTAGTGGAAAGCAATAGCACGCACATGATTGATTGCAGTGAGAATAGAACCCCTACCTATCTAAGTACACAGACTACAGAACGCAGCACTTTATGCAAGCACCACAGGTCACGTCTGACTTACAGTATCAGATAACACTTTTTAGCTGATGACATCAGCAGTGTCTGTTGAGGAAAAGATAACAGGGTACCCCATGCTGGTGTAAAATGCTCTCATTAATGTCAAGTAAAATCTCACACACACACACACACACACACACACACACACATGACTGCAGTGAGAATAGAACCCCTGCCTACCTAAATACACAGACTACAGAACACAATACTTTACACAAGCACCACAGCTCGATTCTGAACTGGAGTGTGTCAAACCGCACTTTATAGCTGATGACATCACCAGTGTCTGTTAAAGAAAAGATGACAGTGTCCCACATACTGGGGTAAAATGCTCTATCTAATGTCAAACAACAGCTCAAACACACACACTTGACTGCAGTGAGAATAGAATCCCTACCTATCTAAGGTACATGGATTACAAAACACAGTACATTATGCAACTGCCATGGCACAAGTATGATTTTTACAAGACAGCAGGTGAACTTATAGTAGATGACATCAGCAACCCATGTGGGAGAAAAGGGTTTGGGAGACCTCTATGAAATGGATGTGCAGTCATAAGTAGGTATCAAAGTACTGGCAATCTACATAATTGGAGAAGTAACTGTAGGATACATATGTCTGTTCTGCTGTCTAGACACACACACAGAAACACACCCAGTCACTTACAGTGAGAACACAACCACTACCTAAGTACACAGACTACCGAACACAGTACTTAATGCAAGCACCACAGCTCAAGTCCGTTTTATACACAAGTGGAGGTGGACTTATAGTAGATGACATCAGTGGGCTATCTGGAAGAAAAGAGGTTAGAAGGCCTATATGAAATGGATGTGTAGTCTTGAGAAAGTATAAAAATACTGGAACTCCATGTAATTGGAGAAGTAACTGTTGGATACACACCTGCTCTGCTGTCTAGACCCACACACACTTGACTGTAGTGAAAACAGAACCCCTACCTAAGTACACAGACTACAGAAGACAGTACTTTTGCAAGACCCACACATACACACACACACACACACACTTGATTGTAGTGAGAACAGAACACCTACATAGTCTAAGTAGACAGACTACACAACATGGTACTTAACACAAGAGCCATAGCTTAAGTCTGATTCACATTGGAGTGCAGATGAACTTATAGGAGATGACATCAGCAGGGCAAGTGGGAGACAAGATGTTGTAAGGCCTGTATAAAATGGATGTGGAGGCATGAGCAAGTATTAAAATACTGTAAATCCATGTAATTGGAGAAGTAACTGTACAATAAACACATCTTCTCTGCACTCTAGACACACACACACACACACACACACACACACACACACACACACACACACACACACACACACGCACACGCACACGCATGCACACACACACACACACACACACACACACACACACACACACACACACACACACACACACACACACACACACACACAGAGTCGACTGCAGTGAGAACAGAACCCATACCTATCTAAGTATGCAGACTATAGATATGCAAGCACCACAGCACAAGTCTGTTTTATACAAGAGTGCAGGTGAACTTATAATAGATGACATCAGCAGGCCATGTGGTTGACCACAGGTTGTGAGGCCTGCATAGGCACATAGCTTCATAGGTTCATATGAGCCTACTAGCCTAATAACACTAGGGTTTTTAGAAGCCTATTTATGTAAAAACACAAGTACCATTATTGAGCATAGTTGGATGGTTGTTTTTAGTAGAGTGTGCTTGTGAGCAATACCAACTGGTTCTGTCCATGAGGGACATAGGTGCCAGCCCAGAGGTGACTTTACAATCACCCAATCAGTAGTCAAGATTGTGCTTGAACAGGGTCATTGAGGAGCACTGCTTCACATGCAGTGGAAACCTATTACAGAGGAGTGTGAATTTTGTGGGATATATCTGTCTCCCCAGCATGTTCTGTTTATGTCACAGATAAGGCAGAGAACCCTGGGGAAAATTATATTTGTTCCATTTGAATTGCAGATATCCATCATTTCCAGTAAGACAGAGTCTAAGAGTGCTCTGCAGGGCAGCCACAGGTCACATTTCAGCAGCCTACATGATGCCAAGTACAGGGACAGGTATATCAGACTTTCCATGTATGCCATGTCTGGAGGCCTGGGAGTCTCTCAGGCACAAAACTGTGTTGCTGCATGTGTTTGGTGAAGTACAGAGAGATGTGAGCATTGTACTTCATTACTGGTATGATAAGGCTAGTGTACAGCAGAGGTATGACTACCCTGGTCTTTTATGTGATGTCCATATGTATGATGTGTGCAATGCATATTGTGTGTGTTACCACTATGGGAACATAGTGATGAAAGTGTAGATTGCTGCCATGTGTTTGAATTTAGGGGGTGTTATGTATATCATAATTAGCAAGGGTAGTTCATTAAGAATGTGACAAAGAGTCATTGTATGCTTAAAGTTCAGTCTGTGAGTTTGTCACTAATCATCAGTGTGTGTCAGCCCCTACTGTAACATGTTACCATCATTGGTGGGGGTCTCTATATGAGTGCATCCAGTTAACAATCATCTGCAAACTTGGTAAACCACAGACCATCTACTGTTGCCTGTGCTTCAGGGAAGTATTTCTCAACCAGATTAGGTCCTAGCACAGATCCTTTTGGTATGCTACTGGTGAATGGGCTAATGATGGAGGTGCAGTCCTATAGCAGGCACTATAGTGGAGGCAAGAGCCTTTTCCAGAAGCCTGAAGCCCAGGTGAAACAGATGCAGGCCATCTTTGGCAAAGCATCATGGTCTGTCAATCATATCTTCCCAGGCTGTTGGGTACTGGGTCTCCCTCTGGAATTACACCTGAAACTAAGCCAATTGTTAAAGTAAATCATTTTCTATTTGTATTGAGGCCTTATTGTGAGCTCAAACATGCTCACCCTAAGGTTCCTGCACTTTGTAAACACAAATGCTGTGGAACAGTTAGTTGACACCCCTGCAAGTGGATGAAATGTCCTTGACCTAGTACTCACCAACATGGGAAATCACTGTACCTCCCCATGTGTGAGACCCTCCCTGGAATGTTCTGACCATAAATTAGTCATGTTCAATGTAGCAATCATACTTGACCCCCCAATAGGATCCAAAGGGTTGACATGTTTCTCCAAAGTAAACTATAGTTTCCTAAGTGATGGCATACATTTCAAACCTCCTGCCACCACTGACAGTAAAGACTCCTATACATAGGATTACTCAAATGCCTCTATAAACAGCTTTAAAATGTATAGACTTACCCATACCAAAATGGATCAAAATGTCCTCATAAAAAACAAGCCACCCTGCTGGACATCTAGCATAAATAGATTATACAACATAAGAATGAAACTGATGTCCAGGAATTAGAGGGAACAGTCTCAGCAGAAGAACACCCTCCATTGCTTGAACAAGCAAATGAGACATCTTGTAAAATCCTCTAAATCTAATTACAAAACCAAATTAGCATCCATAGCTAAGAATGATCACAAGTCATTCTTTAGCTGTACCTGTAATGTAAAATAGAAGGCCCATCTTTGCATTGAATTCATAGTGGATGATACAAATCATACTGAACCTGAGGACATCACCAACCTGTTAACAGACAGGTTTGGCAAAAATTTCACACCCCCGTCTCCAGAAATCATACTCTAAAGCATACCTGACACCAGTTCTCTACCTATTATCTACAAAGAACAGGTCATAACTGCACTGGGCAAGGCCAAAAACACAGCTTCTATGGGACCAGATAACATCCCAGGCTGCTTACTAAATAGTGCAAAGCAAGAGTTAGTGGAACCATTGGGTACTCTCTTCAACCACAATCTAACTACTGGATTTGTCCTGTCAGAGTGGAAAATAGCAACCATACTCCCCTTGCACAGAAGAGGCTCCTCAACCAACTCAGGGAACTATTGACCCATAAGCCTGACAAGCCTTGTCTGTAAGGCCATGAAGAGAATAACCTTGAACCTCATAAACAAGAACACTGGTGACTTTCAAACTCTGTTTGGTTTCATTAAGGGAAGATCATTTCTGTTCAACCTAAAGCCCTGGATTAAGGCAAATCAGTACATACTGCCTACCTTGACTTGGCCAATGGCTTTGACGCAATCCCCCACTCAGGCATCCATGAGAAACTCACTCAGCTGGGGATTAACCCATACGTCATAAGACAGGTAGCCAACTAGCTCACAAACAGAATGAATACAGTCATCGTTGGGGATTCCACATCTACCAGCAGACCTGTTACCAGTGGTTTTCCACAAGGGTCTGTGCTGGGCGTCTTACTGTTTGTATTCTATTTCTCAGAAATTCAAGCAATAATAGATGGTGTGTGGCTCACCAAGTTCACTAATGACTGCAAACTGTGTGCAATCATTGAATCCCCAAATTATGTCAACATACTACGAAATAGGTAGAAATACATAAATGATTGTTGCCAAAGCCACAAACTTAAACTTCACCAAAAAACAAGCACTATTATCTCTTTTGTCAAAAGAGAAGTACCTGCACATTACATTATTAATAATACCCCCTAAGTTCCAACCCAATGGTGAGAGATTTAGGAATGCAGGTTGATAGCAACATCAGCTTTGATCATCATGTGTCCACAGTGGTAAGGAAGCCTTTTACATTGCACACCTCATAAGTAAGGGCATAGCATCCAAGACTAACAATGTCATCAACACACTGTACTAGTCCCTCATCAGACCAATAATAGACTACAATGCTCCCTTTTGCATGTACCTCACCAGACACCTGCAGCAGCTGGAGAGACCTAAGAGGTTTCTCATTAAGAAAATCAAGGGACTTCAAGACATGACCTAAACTGACAGACTGAAGGCCCTATCACTATACTCTGTATTGTATAGACTGCTGAGAGGTGACTTGTGCCTGGCCTACATATTACTCTCAAATCCTGCCTAATGGGAAAGCTGCACTTCTACAAATCAAATGGGACAAGACTGACTCACTGTAGGGAGATTAACCTAGCATGCAACATCAACAGGATATGCTGGAGACACAGATATGTCTCCCAGAGATTGTCACTGCTATGGAACAAACTCACAATTCATGTGAAACTGAGCTCATCAATAACCATATTTAAGAGTAATTTGGACAAATGGATGGGAAATTGTAAAATTACCCTGGAGGTTTCACCTATGTCACTCTTAGACAGGGTCAACCAGCACTGATCATGGATTTGCAAATATGGAATACATATCTTGGTCAATAAGGGAACAATAGCACAATCTTACTAGGCTTTAAAAAGGCCCTAGGGCCATTAGCCTAGTCACCTCCTATGAAGCTATGAACATAGGGTCACTGTGGTAGTATCCTTGTATAAACCTATGAAGCTATGAATCTATGCAGGCCTGTTAACATCATGTCTCACACATGTCCTGCTGATGTCATGTACTGTAAGTTCAGCTGCAGTGTTGCAAAAGTCAGATATGTGCCGTGGTGCTAGCATTAAGTACTCTGTTCTGTAGTCTGTGTACTTAGATAGTTAGGGGTTCTATTCTCACTGCGGTAAGGTGTGTGTGTATGTGTGTGCATACTCTTCTTGACATTACAGAGAGCCTTTTACCACAGCATGTGGGACACTGCTCTTATATTCTCAACAGGCACTGCTGACATCATCAGCTATATCAGATTTTTGGATATGCAGTCATCACACTAGGCCATGACGAGACAGTGGCATGGAGGCTAGGCAGACATCACCTCATCCTATACCAGAGAGATTACAGTACCATGGCTTTTAATCTATCCACATGGGTTCATGTTACACCGTCGACAACTGACTACATCGACAACCAGCCCTGCATCACGAATTTAACGAAACCTCACAGCATCGAAACTTATATAACCGACACTTACTCCATCGACAACGCGCTACACTGACATCCCGTATTACAGGTAAAGGGTATTAACATATGTTGAGTGGGGGATGTAGTTATAATGTCAGACTGAGTGACATAAGTTTATAAATACATCCCCTACCTCACATATGTTAATACCCGTTAGCTGTAATACGCGATGTCGGTGTAGCGCGTTGTCGATGGAGTAAATGTCGGTTATTTCAAGTTTCGATGCTGTGAGGTTTCGTTAAATTCGTGATGCAGGGCTGGTTGTTGATGTAGTCAGTTGTCGACGGTGTAACATGAACCCATCCACATACATCATGGCATGGTTTGTAGGCCCTGTGTTATCTTGCTGAGAAAGAACTGTGGTCTCTCCAGCTCATATACATGTCTGTTGTCATTAAAGACAGAAGTTAGAAAGTAATGATACACATTGCAGTTTCTGACTTCACAACCCTTACAAGACCATCCATATAAAGTTGTGAAATTTTGATGTTATCAACTGTCTAACTTTAAAAGACCAATATAAGTCAAAGGTGCAATGAGAATTTCAACAAAACAAATGCAGATATACAAAGCACTAAGTTAGCTAAGCATGCATTAGTCACAGCTGGCATAGTTATCATCACTTGCACAGGGTGTTGTGTGTGGGGGGTTGGATGCTTAGCCTGACACAAAAGGTCAGTGATTGTGTGTGAGTAAGAAGGAGAAGAAGGCAGATGTTAGGATAAAATAACAAATAGCCAGTGAGACAAATGAGTAACTGTTGTGTGTCTGTCTGTAGTGGTTCTCCAGGTCAGATTGGTGAGTGAGTGTCTCAGTGAACACAGCCAAGCTCTGTGCTAGCTCTATGTCTTGGTCAGTCGAACAGGTGTGAGCCATGCATGGTAGAGGTGGGACTTCATCCTTGTTATCCCTGACCATGAGAACTGGGTCTGCCAGAAGTTAAACTGGCACATCCAAGCCCAGAGTCAGAAGCAGTGCTGCTACCTGAATGTGACAGATGTCTGCTGGATGAGCTGCCTTCATGGGGATGCCCAGGACCATAACTCCATGGCCTGCTATGTCTGGGTGTGGACAGCACACTTACTGATGGTGGAAGTACTGCCAGTATGGGAGTGTGATCAGGCACAGCCACATTGGCTGACAGCAGATGATGTGACTGATCTATGCCCACAAGGATGTCATTTCCCTCCAGGCAGATATTGCATGACAGACACTGCTCGTTCCATGACAGACACCCCTCATTTCATGTCATTCATCCAATCCAGTGAATCAGCAATAAGTTGGAGGCAATCTCACACGTCATACTGTGCCACATTCACAACCCTGAGCATTTGTCTGGAGCACCTATGGGAATGTGCTTGTGCTTCCATGATGGCCCTAAACATACGTTTAGTGGCACGGGAAGTGACACCTGCACCAGGTGGAGGAGGGACAAAGGTCGCCTCCGAGTGCCCCTATCAATCCTTCTTTGTGGGACCTTGCCCACACTTTGGCTATGGCCAGACTCAACAGGCACTGAAGCCACAGTCGCTAAACTTCCCTGATCAATGTCCTCATCCCCCACCTGTCCAATATCTGTGGGTTCAGTGGACTGGTTAGGTGTAGTTCTACTGGCTGTTGTCTGATGGAAATGCAAGGGATGGCTGTATGTCAACCTCTGTGTCAGATTCAATCACTGCACCCCCCAACTTTGCCTCAGTTTGGCCACCATCATCAACAGAGTCTGCTGATACACTGACATCAGGTGGCATAGGGCCCACACATCCACTGTCATGTTCACCTTTGATAAAATACTAACAAACTAACAGTGCTGGCACTATTACAGACAGTACAGCAATACACACAAGAGGCATGAGATCAAAATCACACACATACCTCTTAACCTCTTAGAGCAAGAAATCTGGACAAAGCCATAAATAATGGGGGACAAAGGCCTAAACATCGGGACAATTTTTAAATACTGCTCTTACAAACTTAGAAAGTATATAGAATAACAGGTTTTTCATTAGCATGAATTTTCTGAAGGGTATGAGTCTGAAACTCAAATGTCTGTCATTATTGTCTGACTCAAATCTTCAAAGGCTTGCCAATGATTTGCTAGAAAAGCACAGTTTTATGAAAAATGGACCAAAAAATATGAGGCAAAAATCTGGACATTCTGCAAAAATCTGTACAGTTGAGTGGTATGATCACACACTACAGTATTTCTTTAAATTGATCAGCAGTACTGACATACGAATATATGACTTACCACATGCAGGAGACTTACTGTGCTATAGTCCAGATTGTCCTCAAAGAAGTTAAGCAAGAGGGAAGGCAATATCATCACAATTAACAGTAACACAGGGGGTAATACAGTTACACCTTTATATGTGCCTCAACCCTTCTTTCAACAAGAACATGGCTGACAATGTCAACCTAAGCATAACTAGCAATCTTCAATTCCACCGCCAAAAAAAAGACACGTGACAAAGAATTAACTTATTCATTTTAATCGTTTTTACTATACAACAGTATTCAACTGTTCAGATAACAAAGCCTACCTGGAAGCTACTCCTGGGATGTGCTTGCTGTCTCTGAAGGTGTTGAGCACATATCCAGGACATGCTGTATTGCACTCTCCTGGGAGCTGTCTGGATATCTAATATTTGCCAGGAACTCTTCATTGGGGTTAGTGGTTGTTCCGTAGCAGGCCCTCACCCAGTAACCAATTGGTTACTACCCACTGCAGCTGCAGATGTTATCATGTCAGTGGCCCTGTGACACACCTGTTCATATGTTCTGCCATGGCCACCCATGGAATTGAGTTTTTTTACAATCTGCTGCCATATTCTCATCCTCTGTGCCATATCTCACTATCCTCTTTCCAGGAGAAAAGCACCATGTTGTTGAAATCCGTCGATAATTACTTGATTTTTGGCATCAGTGAAGGGGGGGGGGGGGTCTCTGTGAATTGACACATCTAAGTGACATAATTGTAGGTGTCCTAAAAGACAACATAAGTATAATAGACATAACTACAAAATAACTGTTTCCAGATAAAATAGAAAAGGTAGCCAGTCAGTGTTACCCACTGGAGAAACATAAAACATTCTAGAAATGTGAAATATTAACAAGAGGCAGGATGCAAAACAAGACGAGTAACAAGAGCAATGTATCCTTGTTTGTGCCATAACAGTAACTAGCCTTTGCCTCCCCAAAAGAAAAGTCTATTCTTGTTTGTGCCATAACAATAACTCATCTTTGCTTACCCCTCCACACAAAAGAACAGGATAATTACCCATTTTGCTAACAAAACATCTTTGAAATGCTAAGAGTGCTATCAAAGGACATGCTTCTAAAACATCTGTACACATTTATCACACAGCCCCTCACGAAAGAAGATACGACCCATTATGCTAACAAAACATCTTTGAAATGCTAAAAATGCTGTCAAAGGACCTGTCCCTGAAGCATTTGTACATAATTATCACACAGATTTCCATTTTCATGCATTATCATTCATGTGTACCTTTGAAATGGCTTGACAAACATGCCCATGCCATCAGTACACTTCTAACTAATGCATAATTCTTAAATACATTCCAGCATATACAGTATATTTCTGACAAAATGGGAGCATACCTGCTGAAGTTCAGTACTCCTCTGTACATAGATATCCTGAAGAAAAAGTGTTTTTTCAGTCTTCCAAACATATACAACTCTCATCACCATCAATTTGGTTATCTACACTTTTGCCTTTTTATAAGCAGCTGAATTGCATGCTAATCAACCATTCCAACATGGTGGGGCTATTCAACAAGCTATAAAGCATCCATTTAGACTCCGTGCTGTTTTTTTCCTGAAGATATCAAAACTTTTGGAGTAGAGGCATGGAAAGTCTACACAGACAGAATATTAGGGGCTAATGCTGTTTTAATCCATTTGTATGTGCTAGAGGCTGAAGCCAATGCTGATGCCAATAGGCCTAGGCTGAGAAGGAGAAGAGTTTTCAGGCCATGTATAACTTATCGCAACCTACATGACATGGAAATTGTAGAGCACTACAGGGTAGATGAGGACACAATACAGGAACTCTGCAACCTCTGACACCCTCAGTTCAGAGCCAGAGCCAGCCAAAGGGAACCCATCAGAGTGGAAACTAAGGCATGGGTATCCCTTAGAATCTTAGCTACAGATACCTTTCAGAAACTAACAGGGGACATGCTGGGGGTGTTATAGGAATCAGCATGCAGAATCCTCCACTTGTTCCTGGATATTATGCTCCAACATGTCAGTGAGCACATATATTTTCCCCATAGTTCTGAGGAGAGGGCCAGAATTATGCAACAGTTCTACTAGGTAGAGCACTACTTTAAAGTACTAGGTACCATAGACTGCACTCATGTAGAAATTAAGGCACCACCTGGGAAACAGGGTAGGCTGTACATTAACAGAAAGGGCTATCACTCTATCAACTGCCAAGTCATGCGCGGTGTCAAGAGAATCATCTTGAAAGTGTGTGCTGGAAACCCTGGCAGTTACCATGCTTCATATATCTGGCACACCTCCCAACTGTACCAGATGTTTGCTGGGGGGATATCCTACAAGGTAATTTACTGGGGGATGCAAGCTATGCGCTGGAACTGTGGCTGATGACACTCATCAGAAATGCACACATACATCTACTGAAGAATGCCATAATGAGGCACACACTCAAACCAGAAATGTCATAGAGTGTGTGTTTGGGCTGCTGAAGTCATGCTTCCAATGCCTAGGTATATCTGGGGAAGCCCTGCAGTACAATCCATGGACATGTACAGAAATATTTACGGTATGTGCCATGCTGCACAATTTAATCCTGAGGAAACAGCTGCAGCAGGATCAGCAAGGGAAAGGGACACACATCCCACCATCAATGCCAAGGTCAGCACAGGCAGATAAGGAGTCAGAGGGTAACCACCATCTGCTGTGGGTTTAGGCAGACATAGGCATGCTCAGTATGCCCTTGCATTAGTTAAAAGACAATGCATAGCACACTCACTTATCACCTAGGGGCCCAAAACATTCCTCCTACTCACATACATATATTAACATTGATGCCGGGCAACTGACACAACCTTTACTTCCCCATGTTTTGGTTGTGTACTACTTGCATCATACGGAGTCAGCCCTAAAGTAACACAGTGGCAACTGCTGCATTTACAAGGTAAGTCCTGAACCTGGAGAGCATTGTTTAATGATATTATAGCATATCTTTGTATTTCATCACTTGGTACAGTAAGCAAGTAAAAGGTGGAGATTTGTACAGAAATTACCTTAACATGTAACAGCAGAAAATTATTTGAGTTATATGTGTCCATTAGTAAGTAGTATGCCTCAGGCATCAAAGATTCACACAATCATACCTCTCAAAAGTACTGATGATCACTGCATGCCCTTAGTTTAGCCCCATACATTTGTACTGCACAATCATTAAAGGGAGAAGTTAGAAAATAATGATACATATTGCAGTTTCTGACTTCACAACCCTCACAAGATGAAACAACAGGCATGATACAAAACAAGGAGAGTAACAAGAGCAACAAATCCTTGTCTGTGCCATAGCAGTAACTTACCTTTGCTCCACCCACCTCAAAATAACAGTCCATTCTTGTTTGTGCCATAACAGTAACTCAACTTTGCTCACTCCAAAATAAATGTTTAAGCTTGTTTTTGCCATAGCAGTAACTCAGCTTTGTTCCCCTGTCTCAAACGAACAGTGTACCCTTGTATGTGCCATAACAGTAACTCACCTTTGCTTCCCCTAAAACAGCATTATATGTTTATTTGTGCCATCCAACCTGCCCTTCAGTTGTTGGTAACTGTATATCATATTATTCCCAGTTAATATCCTCACACATTTACATACTGCATGTGTCAGAGTACTGGTGAGATAACTGATGAATGACTAAGAAACACAGAAAGGTAAGACAGAACTGTATATTTGCAAGCTATAATCATAACAGGTTGTGTGATCAGTAAGTGTACTATGTCCAAATATAATAATTTTAATAAATGTACAAATGACAGATTGTGGTTCGATATCAGTGCACATTCTGTTACAGCTGGTTGTGTGAAGAATGACTTCAGTTCTTTGCTGCAAAGCTATTTGTGTGACAAAGAGAGATAAGGCATATAGCCTGTCTTCTGAAGGTGCATTGGAGTGAGAGTTGAAATCCAAACCTATTTATAAATATCTCATGTTTACTAACATTTTCTACTGTGTATGTCATAGATTGATTTTCCTCATTTCAAGTGTTTCTCACTTTTTTACTGGATAAGTAGACCCCCCAGAAAGTAGACAGCCAAATATAGAAATCTGATGCATTCAATCATTGCTATTCCCTGTGGTAGCAGGTAAAAGTGTAGGGCTGCGGTACAAATGGTTCTGGGTTCTAGTACAGTGTGTGCAACCTTTGTCTTACTGTTGTGACACAGCAGTTTATAGCAATGAACTGAAACATGAACAGCTGTTATTTCAATTCTCTTTTGGCAACATGTGTTAGTTTAGAACAGTCATGCACATGGTCATAGATTAAAACACAACATATTCCATGCACTTTTACTGTTGTTCAACTTCCCATTATAGTCACTCTCATGTATAACACTTGACATAGTGTATACTTGGGAAGTGTGGTATTTGAACCCACCACCACTGACTAAAGTCTAATATTGTACTCTTGGTTGGTGCTACAGACTAATGCATGAATACTTTCTTTTACAGCTGAGATATGCATGCTCAATTTGATGCAACTGTATAAAATACCAGAAAAGATATCTTTACCTTTTAATACTACAGTAGCACTACTCTTCTGCGACATACATGCCACATCCCTCCCTCATCCACACCAGTCTTGCACCATGGGTCCTAACATTGCACTCCCTCTCCATTTATTTATTTATATATGTATTATCATATTTATTATGAAATGTATGACTGTGGATATACTGAACACTATATTCCTGTAAGCATATTTCTGTTCTCTGGACTGCCATGACCTTCACATTTGTCAAACACACATACACAATTGCCTGTACATCAAAGAACCTTGAAATTGCATTGCTTGCCACTATTGTGCACTGCTTACCATTACGCATCATGTTTGCATGATGGTAATCAGTGCACAATAATTTCAAACAGTGTGCACACTCCCAGTAAACATGATCACAGGATCATTGGAGGTTATTAGGCCAATAACTGAAATTGTCAGGAAACCATCATTTTACATTGTTCTTGAGCTGTGGTAGACATGGCATGTATTAGTGGAGAGGGTGTGAGATTTAGGGCTCAGAGATGGGGTGTCCAGGAGTCTAAAATTTTTATTGGACTTTTAGTGAAACATCACAGTGTCAGATTGCTGTGGTGAGGGGCTATTCTGTGTCTCAGTATAAGTCAAAGGTTTGGGATAGTTTGACCTTGGCTGTGACCAGTTCCACCGGTATCCCCCACATTGGTGAAAAATATAAGCAGCACTACAATGACACGTGGATTGATGAATTTATGATGGGGACATCTCACAGATGGGTAAGTATCAACTACAGAGACTACATGTAAGGCTTAAAAGCTGAATATACACAAGACTGGAATTCATAATTGTATTCCATTCTGTTCTATTTTTTCCACAGTTCTCATGGAGAGGGAGTGCCATGTTAAGACCCATGGTGCAAGACTGGCGAGGTTGAGGGAGGCATGTGGTATGTATGTAGCAGAAGAGTAGTGCTACTATAGCATTAAAAGGTAAAGATAGCTTTTCTGGTATTTTTTACAGTTGCATCAAATTGAGCATGCGTATCTCAACTGCAAAATAAACTATTCATGCAGTAGTCTGTAGCACAAACCAAGAGTACAATATTAGACTTTAGTCAGTGGTGGTGGGTTCAAATACCACACTTTCCAATTATACAGTACTTTCCAATTATACAGAATGGTACAGTGGTTAAGATATATGCCTTTCAAACACAAGGTGCAAGGTTTGATTCTCACCAGTGGGAATAGTTCTTCAAATTGAAGGTGTATATATTTGGGGTTGGGAGAGTGGCCTAATGGTTAACGTGTTTGCCTTACAAACACAAGATGCAGGGTTTGAGTCTCACAAGGGATAATTGACTAGGCTTAAAATGGCTTGCAAGGGCAGTTAGCTTAGTACTTAAATGTTTAAAGTAAAAGCTATATACCAGTGGCAAACATGTCCTGCTGTAAACTATAATTTGTATAACTGGAACATGCATATGTGTAATAAATGCTCATGTAAAGGATTGCTTGCTGAAATATGTAGTGTAGTGTGCATATGTTAGAAGCTCCTAGTCTAAAAAGTAATAGTTATTTGTTAGGGTGTAGTAGTATGAAGAGTAAAGGTTAAGATAATAGAGTCAAATAATTGTATTAATGCATTGTTTTTTATATATGAAGGTACTAATCTTATCTCTTGATTTCTCTCACCCAAACTCTTGACTCTGTTTTTTTTTGTTTGTTTTATATTATTATGTGTCATCAAAATGGGTCCATGTCATCTATGTGTGCCACATCAAGAAATGTTGCAAAGCACAGTGATGTAGGTCTGCCCCACAGTATCCACCTGCCCCACTCCACCATTCCTGGCACAGTTGCCCAGCATGTGTGGGAGCCAACCTGGCAGCAGCAGCACCTCTGCTGCCCTCTGCCCCCTCAGGTAGTACTGCCCTGGTGGATAGTTCAAAGATTCCCTCTGGGAGCAGTGGCAGAGGTGCCGTTTTTCACCTGAGCTGAACTGCCAAGGATGGTGCATAGCATTGTGCACTGCACTGTTGGTGGATGCCTACACCAGATAGAGGATCTGCTCTCCCTCATTTTACGTAGGTCCAGGAGGAGGAGAAGGTGATGTCAAGCTCTGCAGCTAGTGGCAGCATGAGGTTAAAGTGGTGACAGTCCAGTGGGTGTGAACTTGATTCTTAATGTCACCCAGCTTGAAGACCATGGATCCTGCCCTCACCCCACTGTCCACTGGCCTCTTGTGTCTATCACCTTCCCTCTGTCCTGTCTTGTTTGTCTTGTCTGTTTGCAATTGCTTCCTCACCTACCCAATTTACCAGACATACCAACATCCCTTCCCCAACATTCCTCTCTCTAGCAAAAAAAAAAAAAAAAAAAAAAAATTGGGCACCTGTCCCACAAAAAATAAATCATCCCATACATAGCTCTCCATTTTACACACATGTCCTCTTGACACAATTTATTTGGTCCAATTGGCTATGCAACATGATTGTGTTCTGGTAATCCCTCTCTCTGCAGGTAACAGTCCAAATTCACCTAATATTCTGCATATATTATCAGTATTTACTGTTGAAGAAATGTATAGCTATGGCTCATTCCTACCTCCCTCCTGCACATTATTGTATTGTTTTCCATTTGTTCTTCTCCCTGCTTGCTCCCCATTTCACCAAAGTCATATATCCCCATTTCTTTTCTTTAATGCATGCACACCAATGCACAGCAACAGTAATATAAAAGTACTTAAAATTGTTAAAATTCAGTTGTATTCAAACCCAGTACCATTTGGCCCCAAAAAGGAATGTATCACTGCATTAACTGCATTAACACATGCTGCCACAGATTCAGTTATGTAGTTAGGTGTATTCCAGAGACTCAATTTAATTGTCAGACTTCAGCATTCCCATTTTACCACTGTCCTACCCGCCCCATTTAGTTTCCTTAATGCATTATTGTGTGACAGTGCTTATTGTGTACCAACATGCACCAATGGTAAAGCAAAATTAGTTAAAAGTATTAGATACACTTGTATTCCAACAAAGTACCATCTGGCCCTCAAAGGAATGCATCACATCATTAACACCTGCTGCCACAGAGTCAGTTAAGCAGCAGGTGTATTCCACAGAATCAATACTGTCAGACTTTAACAATGCTGCCACTGGAATAGTTACATGACATTTCCATATGTACTATTTATTCCTATTTTCTCTCTTTTGCCCATTGCACAATGCTACACAAACAAGATAAGCACAAAAAAACCTTCCACTCATTCCTCTTTTTCGTGGGATTGTGCTAAGTGCCTCATCACACAAACAATGGCCAAAAAATAAAATAATAATAAAAAACTGACAGAGAAAATACAATTTGCACACAAATGAAGAGGAGGTTGGATGTTAATGAAACAGACCCTGTGAATTATGTGGTGCTTACTTGCATTTCCAACCTTGACAGATGTACATGTAAGTGTAACCTAACACACCCACCTGATGTAAGCATTCACAGTTGCCATCCAAATACTGAGGGAGTGCCTTCATTATGTTTACATCAGATACATGGAGCCAAGGATTTATCATTCAGCAGTTCTAATGAGTTGAGACATCATTTGCATCTTCACCATGCTGACAGCCCTGAATCTAAACCAGAAGGCAACCATGTGGCTAAGGAAACTGAATGGGAGCTGAATTGTTTATGTGTTGAGCACAGAAAAGTGTATATTATTTTGTGATATATCTGCACAGAGGAGTACTGATTTTTAGATGATAGGCCTGGATTCCATCAGCTACATATTGCATATGCTGACATGTAAATATGAATAGTCTGTTTAATGCTTTTTATATTTATTTTGATTAGTACACACTTTTGCACCTTTATCTGTCTGCACTACTTACCCCCGTTTGGGGTTGGGGAGCAAAGCTGCATTTGTGTTATTGCACAAAATAAGGATTATGTCACTGTTCTTACTGTCCTTTTGTTGCATACAGCCTACTGTCACATATTAAGGTCAGTTCTGTACAAATCTTACAAATTTTACTTTTTATTCTGTCATTTTTAATTTCTCCACATCTTTTGGGTTTCTAATACCATGATGGGAATGGACCCCATTCCTAAGTCAAAGTACGATTAAAGTTCACGACATTAGTATTATTTCACACTTTGATGTCTGCCAAAAGTGCTCTTCGCAGCACCTGCAATGTGGCCAGTAGACACCTTCTGCAATTTGTACAGTTTTACATGAATTGGTAACATATCTAAATACGATTGTAAATTCTTTTTTTATAAGACCAGTTGCTCCTACTACTATTAGAACTGTCTGCATATCTTTCTTCCACATGGCTCTCATTTCTGCCTGCGGATCCAGGTATTTTATGACTTTGTGTGTCTCTGTACGCAAGACACTTTAGTGACTAGGTGTGGTGATTTCAATGATCAATGCTACTTTTGTCTTCTTTTCTTGGACCACTATATCTATTTTTCTAGCATTGATCTTTTGAACTGTTGGTATTGGGTGATTCCATGTGATATAAACTTCATCATTTTGTATGATTCTTTGTGGCTCATGTTTTCAAAGTTTTTCAGTCACCTCAATACCATAATGTTTGCACAGTCTCCAGTGTAACAGTCTCGTCACATTATTATGCCTTTCAGTATACAGTCCCTCTACCATTAGTGAATTGCAACTGCAATAAGGTGTGTGACTGTTTCCAATTTGGTTTTACAAAACCTACATATGTCTGTTTCTCCATGTTCAATGGACTTTGTAAACCAGCATGTATGTAGCCCACTATCTTGGGCTGCCAATATTAGCCTTTCATTTCTTGATGTGAATTCACCTCTCTTTAACCATTCCTGTGTTCATTCTTGATCAACATGAGGCTCTTCCAGATGTTTTCTATACTTGCAATTATATTTATGGTATATTCCTTCTTTTGTTTTTTAGCACATTCAGTTGCTAACTGGTTTTTATCTACTTCTGGTTTGATTTCCATTTCTGCTTGATATCGATATGCTTCTGCTAAATTAAGCAGAGATGTCATCTTAGATTTATTCCCCTCATGTTTCAAAACTTTCACTACATTTGGATCTTGTGAGGTCAGTAAATATATGTGGAATCCCACGATTGCAGATCTATATATGTAATCAATTTCAAGGAGGCCAATCCCTCCTTCGGAATGGGGAATATATAATCTTGGTATACACTGATTTTTATAAATCATTTGGTAAGCATGAAGCACCCTCTTTTTTTAATATCCAATCTATCCAACACCTTTTGGGGTCAGTCAATCACTCCAAAACTATAAGTTAAGACAGGAAGAGCAAATTGACTTATGGCTTGGATCTTGTTCCTAGATGTCAATGCTGTTTTCAGGATTAATTTAAGTCTTCTAAAGTACTCCTTACTGAGCTTTATTCACATTTGTTCATGTTTTATTGGTGATCCTTCATCAATTTCCAAGTATTTCTGCACTCCCTCTTGCTCAAGTTCTTTTATATCACATTCTTGTCCCAAAATGATGTTTTCCTGGTGCTGCAGTTTTCCTTTTTTTAAAGTTGCTTTTGCACATTTATCAAGACCAAATGACAGTCCAATATCATCTGGAAAAGTTTTGACAACCTGCAGCTGTGCTTTCAGTTCCTCATCTGATGAGTTATATGGTTTTAAATCATTGACAAAGAGAAGTTGTGAAGTCATTAGACTTTGTTGTGTTCTAGAAGCCAAATTGTAGCCATGGCCTAAGCTGTTAAGTAAACAGATTAATGGATTAATGGCAAGGCAGAATAGCAATGGTGACAGTCAGCCTGGAATATCCCCCTTTGAATTTTTATCCCTGGGATAATGATCTGTCCTTTATTATGGCTTAATTGCAAAGTGGTCTGTCACTATTTCATGGTTACTGTAATGTAGTCAATCAGTGTAGGGTGTAGGCTGTATCCTATACATTTCTAAGCACTCTTTTATCCATGAATGTGGGATACTATCAAATGCTTTTTTGTAGTCAGTCCATGCCATACTTAGATTCTTCCCCTTCTTACAGTTCTCCACTATAACTTTGTTTAACAACAAATGATCCTTTGTTCCATATGACTTTCTTTTATTGCCCTTTTGTTCTACTACCATAATTGAGTTTTCTTCTAAATTAGTATAAACTCTGTCAGTGTCTATTCCCATGTATAATTTATACATTGTTGGAAGACACGTTATTGGTCTATAATTTGTAGGGTAGCTTGCAGGTTCACACTTAAGTAAGAGCATTGTTTTTCCTGTTGTTAACCAGTGCAGTGTGTGTTCAGGGTGTGCATATAAATAGTTCTTACTCATGGATAAATCATTGTGCAAAGAAGTTAATACTTTAAGCCAAAAGTTTGGTACTGCATCTTGGCCTTGTTTTTCCAGTTAGAGGCTTTTCTAAACTTTGTTTCAATCTCTCTGGCTCTTATTTCATCCCATTTCATATCCTGCACCTTTAAACTTCTTATTCTTTCTTTTACTTCTTCTATCCATTTAGCAACTTTGTTATGTTCCACAGGATCTTCATAAATACTTCTCCAAAATGTATCTACTTACTCATTTTTGGCAGTCTTTCAATTCCTTTTACCTTATTTCCCAGTTCTTTATTAAACTTTTTGGGTCACCAATAAATTGCTTATTTTGTGCTTTTCCCTTATATTTATCTTCGTATCTTATAAGTCTTTCCAGCTGTTTTGAAATTTTTAGTTTATCTCCAATAGTGCATAATAGATCATGGTCTGTTCTAATACTGCACATTGCTTTTATCACATCTATCTTTCTTAGTATTTTTGTTGATTTATTCCCTGTTCTATAATTTTCTAACAATGACACTTCTTACCTTAGCTGCTTTATAGTTTTCTCTGTTTGATATTTCCATGAAGGTATTTGCTTTTGCCCCCTCTTTTCCCTTGCTACCCTTTGTTCCTGTGGTAGAACTTTATCAGTTATTAATTTAGCAGCACAGTAATATATTATGTTTACTTCTATTGCATGGATCTCTATGGAAAGTCCTAATTACTGTGTTCATTTGTTTTATCAAGCTTCTGACTTTTGGGGTTTTATTAACCTTCTGCAGTCTATTTCTCTCATTGATCTTGATATATCTGTCTTTGTCTATTAAATCAAGCAACTCTTCTCTTAACTCATTTTCTTCCATACTGAGGGCAACTCCCTTGTTTTTCATTTCCTGCATGCATTTTATAGAAAGTTCTATAGCACCATCCTGGGGCACATTCTCTTCAATTTCATCCAGTGTCATCTGTTGTTCTATCATATGGGAACTCACTGGCCTAAGACTCAACATAGCTCAACATTGACTGCATCAGAGTTTCCACAGTTTCCTGTTCCTTTTCTTGCATCTAGCTTCAGATGAACATTTTTACTTGTTTCCTCTGGAAGGCTCCAAAATATCTTGATATGGCACCTAACCAATTGCTATCTGTTCCACTGGTTTCCCCTTAATTTGGATATCCATTGCTCTATCCTTTTGTAGTACTTTCTGTATTTGATTTACTACACTGAATCCTTCTCTTTGCAGCTGTTCCATAACCTCAGTTTCTGTTTCTTTGACTTCTCCATTACTAATCACTTTTTCTACTTTTCCTCTTAATCTTCTTATTTATTGGTATGTTAAAGTTTTCCATATCCGGATTCCTTTCCCTATATTTTTCTTCAAATATCTTTGGTGCTGCTCTTTTTGTATTAGTTTTGCTTTCTCCTTTGCATAAATATCACACCATATTAAATCTAGTTTCCTTTCACCTGTCCATATTTCTTCTTCACGTCTCCTGATCTTCTTACTTTTCCTTATTCTGGGGACTCACTCCATCATTCTGTGATGTAGTTTGTTTTAGACCTTCTACATTAAATCCTTCACTTTGCAGGTACTCCATAACTTCAGCTTATATTTCTTTAACTTCTGCTTTACTAATCATCTTTTACACATTACATCATTGTGCTATTAATCTTTTTATTGTGAAAATTTCCATATCTGGATGCCTTTGCCTGTATTTCTCTTCAAATATCTTTGAGACTGTCTTCGCTATATTAGTTAACTTGGCTTTCTCTTTTGAATAAATATTTCACCATATCAAATCTATCTTTCTTTCCCATGTCTATATTTTTCAAATATCTCTAGGTTTTGTTGTTTATATTTTCTCACTTCCTCAGATGCTTCTTTTTCCAAACAGATCAAAATTTCTTGATCTATATACTGTTTTTCAAAAATCTGCTGTATTAATGAATGCAGTTTTTTATTTGAAGCTTCTGACAGTTTTTCCTGTGGAAGTATTTTTCTTTCCCCTAATTTCTCTCTTAATCATTTTGTATATCTTGTGTCTGGAAATTCTGGGCTTTTTACATAATCGTAACAATACTAATTTCTTTCTTATCCTCAACAGTCCGCTCTATCATCTTTATGGCTTTTCTTTTGTCATTTTTGTCATTTTTGTGGGCTTCTACAACAGGGGGCCATCCTCCCCCTGAGCCTGGCCTGGACACATTGTAGGAATGTTTCCGTATTTTGAGGATTCTACATTGTCATTTTTTCTAGTCCTGGCACCAGTGCACCTACTAGGATTGGGCACTTTTTAATCCTGGGTCTTGTGCATCCAGCTATCTTTTTTTATTATTTACTTCTGTCCATGATATAGGCTATATCAATACAGTCTATATATCAGTGTCGCCTTGGTGAGATTTTGTGAAACACAAGGTCCACCTCGCAAAGGTACTCACCAAGACTTGAGGATGAATTCAGTTTCAGCACTACTATTCTCCTTTGCTTGCTGACTTTACATCTGTCCATCAGGACCCCTAAGGGAGTCTGTGTAGACTCCCTTATTATGTGGCTGTATACCAAACATTTTAGAATTCATGGGAAACATCAACACAGAGTTCATGTGGTTGCTTTATAGCTTGTTAAATAGCACCAACATGTTGCCTTGGCTGGTTAGCATGCAATTCAGCAGTGTATGCAGTAATTAGCATAACGCGGTGTTTACCTAGTTTGTGCAGGCATACACACCACTATGCACCACTTACTGAATTTAAAAGTTTCTGAGTCTGTGTGTGAATTGCGCCACAATTTGCACAAGGTGGAATACCACCATGTAGGCATTATTGAATCCCACTGATTATGTATTTATTAGTTTTATTTGTCTTTGTTGACCAAAAAGTTCCAAATGGTTGGACGCATAGAGTGCAGTTACTATCAGAGTATAATATAGCACAGAAAACTGAGAAGTGAAACATATTTTTATCAGTGAGTTCTGTCACTGGCAGATAGTAAGGTACAAAAGCAAGAAAAGTGCAGTTTGTCATGTAATACTTAAACAAATCCCAGGATGTTGCTGCAGAAAGAAACCAAGTCCCTTTATTTCATGCTTCAGTATATCGAAACTGGCTGTATTTTTGATGTTTTGCTTTCAATTTTGGTTCACAGGATTCAGAAAAGAGGGATTGTTGAGCCCCTGTAGTCAATGCATTTGCATGGTGAAACTGACTGCATTGTTGATGCTGTGCATTCAACTCATTTTTGGTTCATGGGACTTGGAGAAGAGGGAGAAGCCTTTTTCCCTTTACCTGAGTTTGTGGGACCTCATAGTTGGTTTATATAAGGACTTTAGGTGTGGGGATTAGTCACCAGATTTGGAGGGAGGGTGCATGCCCTGTTCAAAAAACAATTGTTTATTAATGCTGTATAACATTTGGAGTGCCACTGTTTTCGGTATGTGATGCATTGAATATTTCATTTTTTCACTGCAATTACTCATATTAATTGGTTAATTTATTTTAAGGCAATACAACAATGGGTTCTAATATTACAAGTTGAAGAAAGTGTGGCAGTTTAACTCCAGATTTGCCTAAGTTTGATGGATGAGTTGTACGTAAGGTCAAATAAATATTGGCTGTGTACATAAGACTTGTTAATAGATTGCTATGAACAATCTATAATGGGGGTGGTCAGTTAGTAAAAGCTTAGACCGGTATGGCATCCCCTGTCATTCATTTACATTTGTTGACTGAGAATATCCATCTAGGAATTTCATTTTCAATAAAGTTCTGGAGAGAAATGATTCCCAAAAAAGAAAAATGCAAACAATAAAATACAGAAAATACATACAGTGTATGTATGATATACATGATATCATGATATAAATGATATATGCTCAAAATAGATTAAATCAAATGTTGCTTAGTTGTTTTATAATGTGGTAAATGATATATGCTCAAAATAGATTAAATCAAATGTTGCTTAGTTGTTTTATAATGTGGTTTAGTATAAGTTATCTTAGTTTTAATGTAATATAAATACTCAAATGTTTCTGAAATGTTTCTGAGGTCTTATGATTTAGTTTGTTTTAACTTTGATGTTCGTTTTAAGTTTGTTCTATACAATTTTTAAAATGAGCCTTCCTTTAAATGCTTAAATGCTTACTTGATTGAATAATAAGTTAATTGATTAATTCAAGACAATTGTTTGTTGGCTGTGCCTCCCTATAAATTCGTAGCTATTTTCTCATATCAAATTGTCTGATGAAGCGTATGGTAGCATACGCGAAAGCGCTTACCGTTTGTTTGTTTTGTGAATAAAAAGTTAGATTTTATTAACGTGGAGAGTCGGAAGTTTTTTGCTCTATATCTATATCTAAAAATACATACAGTATTCAAGCACTTATGCAAAACAATCATCTAAGAAAGAAACAATGAAATAATTATTCAATAAAACACTAATGAAGAATATAGTTAGTTGAGTCGGAATTATTACAAACAGCTCAATTACAAACTTAAATTAGCAAGGACGTGAACACATTGTTATTGGTTTCTATGGACATAATATTAAAAAAATGCCAGTACATTTTGTGTAATTACTGAGAATACACTGGAAGAAGGCAGAAACTATCAAAGCACTAAGCATTGTACAATTAATGGTTGTCTGAATACAGTGTATAGGCCAGAAACATGAGCCATTGGGTGTGAACTCACTACATATAGAGAAGAAAGTATGACAAGTTATAATAGAAGAGTTTTAAACCGTGAACTTAAATAGGTCATATGAGAGGTTATATATGATTGGAACAATTATCACCACATTTGTATTATGATTTAGGCAGTAGGATTCTTTTACCTCATTGCTGAGTAGTTTTAAAACTTAATACATCTACAGTTATAAGGAAGACAGTTCCAAAGTTACCAATGCAGACTGAGTAATATGCATCCATGAATTTGTTTTAGAGATGTAAATAACAACAAGCCAGCCTACCTTAGGTAAATTCTCAAAGAGTAGCATGCCATGTATGATAACTGGGCAGAGAAGGACAGTTTAGGAAGCACAAACTTTTTGTGCAGATAGTATGTGTCATAAGGCTAGTATGTGATGTATTCCAACCAGTAAAGCTTTTGCAGTGAGAGACAATGATGAATTAATTCACTGTGGCTTGCAGTAAAACAAATGATACTATTATACATTAGATCAAGATATTATACTGGAGAGATAGGAGCAAAGCTGTTAGAAGACAGGAGGCATATAATATGGTAGGAAGTTGACAGGCAAGAACAATGAAGACATGAGAGGTGAGGGGGAGGTAAGGCTTGGTTCTGTACACTTTATTCAGATTTTAGTTTGTTCTGCAGATAAGATAAGAAATTTGTCTGGCAAATTTAGTAATAGTTTGGCACAACTCTGAAACTGCAGTAGTATCTCAAAGTTTACCTTAGCTGCCCTTCTTATCACTATAAAATTAAAAGACAGTTCACTCATTTAAGTTTGGACAAACTGTAGAACAAAGACATTCAAAAGAAATTTGCAAAATAATACAGTCTTGAAATTGTCATAGTATCTCAAAGTAAGCATGGATGTTCTTTTACTATTTCTTGGAACTGTAGTTTCCATCTACTAGCTGATGGCCACAGACTGTAAGTGGCTGCATCCCTTCCTCAGATGAAAAAAATAATAATTGTGAAAAGATATACAAAACTATCTTTGCTAAACTCATAATAAGTATACATATTTAGTTAATCATTTGTTAACTAATACCTTTTAGTAAACATTTCTGTTCTCTTGCACATTGTACTTAAGCTTTTCTCCCTAATTTAGGTGAAGGACTTTAAGTATCCTGGTGTTTTTTTCACAAGTTGAAATAGATGGTACTGGGAAATTGAATAGCAGATTGGTGCTGGAGGGGCAGTGCTACAGGCATTGTATCTGAGTGAGGGGCAGTACTATATGCATTGTGTTAGAGTGAGGGGCAGTACTACAGGCATTGTATTAGGGAGAGGGGCAGTATTACAGGGATTGTGTTAGAGTGAGGGGCAGTACTACAGGCATTGTATTAGAGTGAGAGGCAGTACTACAGGCATTGTGTTAGAGTGAGGGGCAGTTCTACAGGCATAGTATTAGAGTGAGAGGCAGTACTACAGGCACTGTATTAGAGTGAGGGGGCAATACTACAGGCATTGTATTAGAGTGACGGGCAGTACTACAGGCACTGTATTAGAGTGAGAGGCAGTACTACAGTCATTGTATTAGAGTGACGGGCATTACTACAGGCATTATATTAGAATGAGGGACAGTACTAAAGATATTGTATTAGACTGAGGGGCAGTACTACAGGCATTGTATTAGAGTGACGGGCAGTACTACAGGCATTATATTAGAATGAGGGACAATACTACAGACATTGTATTAGAGTGAGGGACAGTGCTACAGGCATTGTGTTAGAGTGAGGGGCAGTACTATATACATTGTGTTAGAGTGAGGGGCAGTACTAAAGGCATTGCATTAGGGTGAGGGGCAGTACTACAGGGATTGTGTTAGAGTGAGTGGAGTGCTACAGGCATTGTATTAGAGTGAGAGGCAATACTACAGGCATTGTGTTAGAGTGAGGGGAAGTACTACAGGCATTGTGTTAGAGTGAGGGGCAGTACTACAGGCATTGTGTTAGAGTGAGGGGCAGTACTACAGGCATTGTATTAGAGTGAGGGGCAGTACTACAGGCATTGTGTTAGAGTGAGGGGCAGTACTACAGGCACTGTATTAGAGTGAGGGCAGTAGTACAGGCATTGTGTTAGAGTGAGGGACAGTGCTACAGACACTGTATTAAAGTGAGGGGCAGTACTACAGGCATTGTATTAGAGTGACAGGCAGTACTACAGGCATTATATTAGAATGAGGGACAGTACTACAGGCATTGTATTAAGAGTGAGGGACAGTGCTACAGGCATTGTGTTAGAGTGAGGGGCAGTACTACAGGCATTGTATTAGAGTGAGGGGCAGTTCTACAGGCATTGTGTTAGAGTGAGGGACAGTACTACAGGCATTGTGTTAGAATGAGATGCAGTACTACAGGCATTGTATTAGAGTGAGGGGCAGAACTACCGGCATTGTATTAGACTGTGGTAATGAAGTGAGTTGAAGGCTTACTTGTGTCTCATGCTCAACAGTGACCATACAAAAGGCTGATTTACCTGGTGTGAGGGAAACAATAGGAAAAACAAACCAAAGGAAATGTCAGACTATACCAGGTTAGAAGAATTTTCTGAGATTAAAACTGTATACTGAAGGAAACTGCATTTGTACAGGAAACTAATAGGCTGTGTGTAAAGATAAACAGAAGTACAAAAACAGGTATAGAAAAAAAGGCTATGAAAAAGAGCAAGGATGGCATTTCACATGAGGGAAAGCACACTGCTTTTCCAGAATTAAAATGACAGGGCAGCAATTCATACAGGAGTAAGAAGAAGCCAAAGATGACTTAAAAAAGTAATAAACTCTAAAAGTAATAGGAAAGGCAAAGATAAACATTAACCTAAAGAAAGATTTAGCAGAAACAATAAATACAGAAGAGAAGACTATTTTGATGCACAGAAGAAGGAAGAGGGTTACAGCAATGCTGAAACATTTGTCAAAGGAAAGAACATAGTGAAGATGGGAAAAAGACAACAATTTTGAATTGATTCTTTCCTTGAGTCTTCACAAGAAAACAAAGAGGAGATCCTGTTTTGGGGAAGATGAAGGTCATCTGATACTGACTTTCATTTAAAAGAGCTGTATTGTTTCAAGAAGGCTGTTGGTATATGTGAACAACTGGCAAGTATATATAGACACAACTTTTTTACATGTAGAAATCCATCTGATTTTAAATATATTTTCCTACATTTAACTGCTTAACTTATTAGTAGAAAGTACTAATACTTAGAAGAGCATAAATAACATGCAAACTTTTTTTATGCTTAAGCTTGTGTTGTGTTTATGTCTAAATTTATATAATCTCTGGTGGATGTATTGGTTTTAAAAATGGTAAATAAATATATCCATATATATGACCTTTAACACATCATAGACATTTTCAGTTTTTCAGCTTGTTAGTTCAAAATGCTAATAAATACAAACACCTTTATGATGTATAAAACTTAACACTTATTTCAAGATCTTTTGCAAGTGCCTTAATTTATATTTTTCTTAGAAACCCTGTAATTAGGCTAACTAGTTCAACTTCCTGTCTTATGATTTCTGGCACCATTTCATAAAAAAATATATTTTCATAACTGTTATCAAATATGGTATGCACAAGTTATTTTCAAATTTCTTTTTCTATAGCACATTCCATGATGTCAGGTACAAATCTTTTTTTTCATCATTTTGCCACAAATGCAAAGTGAAATAAAATGTTCACAACTTTTCAACCATCATTCCCACATAATGGTTTTATATATTCGTTATATCATATTCAGAATTATATATAATATACAGAAAATAAGTGCTACTACCTTCAAAATAAAATCAACTCCACCTTGTGTTGATCTCCTCAAAACAGGCAGCAAATGATGACAGATATCTTTATGTATGAACATCTTGAATAATTACTTTCCTGTATTTTAATTAGACATGACATTAATGTTTTCTTACGTTTATTAAACAATTCTACTTTATTATCCTTTACTTCTGGAAAATAGATCATGCTGCAATTTTTTAAGACTTTTTAAATATCTGCAATACATTCATCTTGTCCATTTTTCAACCTCACATTTATTTCTTCTACAGCTCCACCAAATTCAGCAAAAAGCCAGTTACATGGTGTGCCACAGGGCTCAGTACTGGGACCACTCTTGCTTGGAATATACTTCTTTGAAGTCAAGGTTAGTGTGGAAGGCCTCTGGATGACAAATTTTGCCAATGACTGCCAACTGGGGGCAATCATTGAATCCCCCAGTGGTATAGATATCCTTTCGGAGGGTCTAGATTAGACAAATGATTGGTGCCAGAACCATGGCCTAAAACTAAATGGAAAAAATGCATCATCACACTCATTGGGAAGTCAAATACCCTTGCAAATTACAACATCAATAGCAAACACCTAAGAGTAGGTGGAGGTGAGAGATTGGTTCTATATTACAAGATCAAAGCTTTACTTAATCAAATAAGTGAAGCTTGAACTTGTAATATCGAAACTGCAAATTGTCGAACGGCCAATTTAACCCAGGGAAAAGCTTCCCTTGGCCGTTTTGTGGAGTATGGCAATTTCTCCAATTTGGAGTGATCTTGGAGTTGGTATATTTAAGTAGGGGGGGTGTGGGGGGTACAGTCTCCCACATCAGTGGGTGTGGGGGACAAAACACCCACTTGATTTCAGATGCAAAGTTTTTTTTTTTATTCGGCCAAAACCCTGTACTTGATTTTGGATGTAAAGTTTTTTTTTCATTCGGCTAAGGAAAGTGTTTCTCTTGGTTGAATCAGCCATTCGACAATTTTAGCTGTCGATATTACCAGATTGAGTTTTAGTTATTCTATTACCTAAAGCTCCGATGCTGTAATACACATGCAAAAGATCTAGGTACACAGATAGATAGTAGCCTGAATGTTGACTCTCATGTGTCCACAGTGGTGAGGAAGTCCTTCTATGTGGCAATACTTATTAATAAAGGTATGGCATCTAGATCCAAGGAAATTATAGTCCTAATGTACTCAGCCCTCATTAGACCAATAGTCAAGTGCACTGTGCTATTTGACATGTACTTGATTAGTCACTTACAGCATCTGAAGTGACCTTAGAGGTTTCTCACAAAGAAAATACAGAGTGTAAATAACATGCTCTATGCTGATAGACTAAAAGTCCTATCCCTTTACTCTGTGTGCTACCAGCTATTAAGGGGTGACCTATGCCTAACGTACAAAGCACTCACAAATCCAGCCCTGATGGAGCTGGTCATTAGTCTAGGGGATTTTGGAAGTAGGCCAGTCACTCCCTCCCACACATCCACACATTCATAGGCAAACACATGCACGCACACACACACACACACACACACACACACACACACACACACACACACACACACACACACACACACACACATACACACACACACACACACACACACACACACACACACACACACACACAAACACACAATCATCATACTCAGAGACACAGCCCCCATTCACCCATGCGAACACATGCGTACTCACACACACACACACATACACACACACTCGCATGTATATATATATACACACACACACACACACACACACACACACACACACACACACACACACACACACACACACACACACACACACACACACACACAGACTGCAACACACAAAGTCATTTGAGACCAATACTCCCTCTGCATAAACTCATGCATGTATCTACACACATCCACACCATCCACCACTTCTAGTCTGCTAAATTTCCTGGCAATTACTTCTTATGTGACCTTAACCATTGAAAGTAATTGGTGAATGTGAACTTTTGGACATGTTTATTAACTCAGCTGGCCAAGCTAACTTACACAGCTAAAAGATTCTTGGAAATGCTCTACCACAGGCATTTCTGGGTTAGAGCACATGGCTAATTAGCATAGGTTGTTTTTCCAATATGATTCATTAGCATTAGCAGTAGGCCACAGAGACAGCCCACCCCAGTGCTGTACCTCTTCATATTGGAGCACTGCGGTAGGGCTGTCTGTGAATTGGGATAAGTTACTGTGAGGGGTAAAACAGGCTTACCCCCCATAATAACCTTTCTGAATCAGACCCGCAGTATTTCTGGAAATAGTTCAAGTTTTACAAATTGTGTAAATACATTCAATGAATCTGCATTTTATTTATGTTCACGATATCAAAACATTTATAATTTTCAAACAAATTTTATATTGTTCTCTGCTATGATATTTTCCTACTTTATAAAACTATACCTAAGTAATAGCAGTATGCTGCAAAAAGGTAGTGGAATTATGGAATCAAATAATTTTCTATAATTTTCCCAGAGAAAAGTAATATTATTGTTTTCATTTTGTTAATAAGAATGCCACAAGTTTCATAAAACTTATGAATAATGATAGTTTTCTCCAAGCCCTTCAATTGTCAGAGAATACAATATTAAGTAACCTGCATAAGTGCATACACCTATTGACTGCTCTTATATTTATGGGGAATCTGATAGAAGGTATTTAGCTCTTATAAAAACATAGAAAGATTCTCGCTAGGCCATTTTTTACTTTTGCATCTTCATGTAATGTTCATTTGTAACCATATATCCATGCACAAATCCTTTAGTTTATAAATTAAGTTGCTAGGAGTCCTTAATTCATCATAATCTACCATAATTTACTTTTTATATATGGTCAAGTGCCAGTGTAAAGCCTGCATGTAAATTTTATTACTCTACTTTTTCTATAAGTATTTACTTGTAACCACATATCCATGCACAGATCTTGTACTTTATAAATTAAATTGCTAGATAGGGGTCCGTAACTAGTCATCATATGCCATAATTTACTTATTTTATATGGTCAAGTACCAATGCAAAACTTACAAATAAATCATATTACTTTCTGTTTCTTATCTCAACATATTTAACTAATAAGTGATCTAATATGACTACTGGAATGTATGTTCAGACATCCTCTATGAACCCGAATTTGTAAAAGATTTTCTATATTGTTTTCATTCTTGACTTTTGTTGCCTGCTTTGAATTATACCTTGAATTTTTAAAACAACTGGATGGTATTTTACAGTTGCTAAATTGTGACCTCTTTTACAAACTGGCATCAATATCCCACCATGCCAAGAGTCTGCATAGCACAAATTATTAATTCAAAAATTGAAATCATGTTCAATAACCATGGACAGTTCATAACTACATGCTTTTTAAACCTCAAAGGGTATACCTTTTAAATTTGTCATTTTACTGTTCCTCGTGGTACTATTAACTCTGTCTACTTGCAGTCCTCCATCATTGTGCCCTTGTGTTTGGTACCATTTCCAGAAACATGTTTATTCTGACTACTATATAACTTCTAGTAGTGAGGATTCCAAAGTTTTGTTGGGAACAAATTTACCATAGTAAAAATTGTTCAATGTTTTAATTAGGACCCCTTTGATTCAGTGCTTCCCCAGTAGGCTTCTTGCAAGACACCAGAAAGTTCCTAAGTGAGTTTGAATAAAGGAAAGTTCACACGATATAAAAGTGGATTTTGACACAGTAGTAGTGGCACTGCCTTGAACACCACTTAGTCTAAAGTAGGCCCTGTTTAGAGTTATCCACAAAATGTCAAGTTAGTTAGTTTATGTGGGGGATGGAAACAGTATAGTCATTACTTATTTTGTTTTTCCTCACAAACAAACCTCTGGCATGTGTAAAGAATCTTGCTCTAGCTTGTATTGGGGCTGGGGAGAGTGTGGTCATTAGTTCTATGTTCAAAACCTTCAGAGGTATGCGCAGGAATTCACTGCTGTGTATCTAGAGACAATGTTCAGGATCAGCAAATTGGAATACATTACTGTGATTGTTATTTTTTCACTTTCTTCATAATTAAATATCAGATATGGGGATAGAGGGCAAGGAAACATACTGTTTATAAATGTTTGACAGCAACAGGTTGCAATATGTTTTATTTTTCTGTTTGTTGTTTTGTTTTCATCCCAGTCTTGACATTGGAGGGGTACACAGAAGTTGGCTGTCTTTTGGGTTAGGGGTTAGGCAGTATGCTGTACATTGGTATGACAACAGGAGCTTGAAATATGACTGTGGCCATTATTACCTCCTCTTACACCCCAATCTAATATCAGAGAGGTACATAGACAAATGACTATTTTTTTGTCAGTAGGCACAGCACAATTCATGTATATGAAATACGTATTCCCAACAACATCTGTCTTAGTTAATTGTGAACTTTTATTTTGTCAGCTTTGAACATCAAGCTTTGGATACAACTTATTTTGGCCTTGAAAGAAAATAAATAAATAAATAAGTAAATATATAAGACTGCATTTCTTTCTTAGGTATGATTTTTGATTATGCTATTACTAAATCAAAAGCTTAGGCATGACAAAAAGATCTAAAATGCACCTCAAGAAAATCAAAGCATCTTGTGGCTTAGTAGCCCCCATATCCTTGGCTTAATTTAATTATTTCCTCCACAGTTATTACAGTGAAACTTGACCAATGATGTGTTGAAACACCCAGGAAAAAAGGAAAATATGAGACAAAGAAGAAGTAATCTGGATTGTGTGGTGAAGCCAGGATGGAGGGGAACTGCGGACAAGAGGTGGCTCTAAGGAATGTGCATGAGGTGAAGTGTGCAGCACAGGGAGTCACTATAAAGCCCTTCACTTAGGGATCCATTTCACCTGGTCCTGTCTGAGGTGAAAATTTGAAAGAAAGCTGTTAAAGATATACCTCTCATTGTGAACCAGCTTCCAGAACTCACTCCACGAATCTGAATGAATGATATTCCTTCCATAAAATGTTCATTATTTTACTATTTTTAATGAGAATAGCACTGGATTTTGCTGAATATGAATCAGCTTGTTACTCTGTACTAGTCGGTTTGTTTCTGCATTTGTGAAGCCTGTTATGCATTGTAATTTCAGATACTGCAGATATAGTCAAGAAACTCTTCAAGTTAGATATAGTTAGGAAAGATTAAGCTGATTAGGCATTTTCATCTTTGAAGAATTCTTCCTGCTTAAATTTATATTTCCATATGCAATTATATAATTCTTTGAATATTTAATATTTAAGTGCACTATTCAGCTTCTTGTTTAATTATTTTCATTTGTTCACCTTTATGAGCTTTTGTCTGGTTTATTTATGTATTTATTGACCGATTGATTGATTGATGGTTGATAAGATGGTACATACTGTCAATTGTGGCTACCTGTTGATGTCCACTTCTTTTTGGACAGATTGCTCTGGTATATGTTACTATATGTGTTGATAGTTGCTTAATTTTTAACAGTGCAACAGTAACTGAAGTCTACCAGTCATTTAATCTGCAGTGCTAACAGTGATCTGCCTTGGGCTGAGACAAAATGTTATAGTATTGGGAAATATTGCCATCCTACTCTGGAAAGTATTGTGCTTGTGTGAGTGAGTGAGTGAGTGAGTGTGTGTGCATGTGCATTTGCATGCTTGTGTGTGCTTATGTGTAAATGTATTAGCTTAATCAAATTACAGTTACTGTAGTGAAGGGTGCTCTGGAAAGCACTGCATCTAGACAGAAGTTGTCAAAGAGTCTGGAAGGTTAGGCCCAATACCCTTGAATGGTGGGGCTTTCAGTGTGAAGGTTATTCTTGCTTGTGGATGGTTTGTGGCCTTAGTTCTGTATTAATAAGGCATGTGTACTCCATGCTCTTGTGGCCAGACTTCCCTTACTGAGTGGTTTCATGATTCATATGTATGCACATTTTATATTTTAATCTGCTTGATGCCATTAATGTGGATTGAGAGACCGCACACTCTGGTCATCATGAGATTATTGTAGACAGTTGAACAGATACAAGGAACCTAGCCTCTGCCCACCATTTCATGTTGTTTGCAGGGATGAAAACATTGTAAATAAACATATTTACAATACAAAATAGATTTGCATCTTTACAAAGATAGATATGTGTATCTTTACAGCCACAATACAAATAGACAGAGATAAAGCATGTACAGCAGATATTTTATGTTTTAGTTAGCGGAGTTAGGAAAAAGGCAAAAATGAGCTCTAAAATGCACTAATATGTCAACTTCACAGCTGGCTGAGTTGTGTAAAAACCAAACAAATACTGCATGCCACTGTGTCCAAGGACAACATAATAATTGCCTTGTGTGCAGATAGAATGCAGTCCATTAAATATGGGGACAACCTGTGGAGCTGTAGTTGTGCGGCATGAGGAAAAAAATGCAATTCAACCCATCTCCAGATGGTCTCAATACTCAGCTGAAAATAACAAGACTTGAACCGGAGATGAAATGTCTGCAGCAATAGACAGCTGAGAGAATGAAATGGTCAAGGTACAAGTGAGCATGACTAAGAAAAAGGAAATGCAGCACAAGCATGAGAAGACATTACTGACCCATCGGCAAAGACAAGTGGGTACTAGAGAGGTAGAAAGCTGACCCCTAAACTCCAAGGTCATTGCCAAATTATATCCGCAGTACAAAGATGGGTATGACTTTGATAGCATTTGAAGTGGTATGTAGTCAGCACTAAATAGAACAAAGGCAGTGGGTGAGGTTTTAATCAGCACGAAACTGAACAAAGGCAATGGGTGAGGTTTTCAACACCTCCCCCCACTCATGGTTAAACCAATGCATGCTGCATCAAGAATGACTGATGAATATTGCATGAATTATGCTAAAGTTAATTTACTGCATTGTTTTAAACTGACTCTTGAAGTATATAGAATGAAATTCTATATCTGAAAGGCTAGCAGACTGTTTGATGAGGGACCAAGTACTAGGTATTTGCCTGAGGACATCAGATTCTGTTTGGCTAACCAGGAGTGTAACACTGCTGAAGATACAGGAGAATATGAGACATTTACTAACAAGTATATCATAGCTGCACACGTGAGAGGAACCAGCCCTGTATAGGCTAGCCTAAGCCATTATAATAGGTTCCATAGACAAATGCAGATGCCACAAAGATCTGGAGGAGAGCTTTATCTTTACCCAGGAGACAGTATTAAAGTACCTGCTCCACCTCCTATTTGCATAACTAGAGGTAACACAAGAATCCACACTGATTTTCTAGTACATGCCTGCATTTTATGGCCAAATATATTCATTGAAACTAAATATGGTATGAATGGAGCAAATGTCCATCATGACAAGGTGGGGAGCAAAAGTCATGGGAGACAGCAAGCAGAAGTAATACCACAACAGTGGTGAGTTGTCTGGTGACAACTGGATTTCCAACCTGCCACAAGGGTCTGTACCCTATTCTGGTAGAGAAGAAAGAGACTTTGATCTATAGGGCTACAGCATCAGATATAACTACTGTTAAATCTCCTTCACCTCTTAAAAGGGAGCAATACTTGTGCAGGCAGTCAGTTCCAGGTGAAGCTTTAGTGCTTTTTCAGATACCATTTACAAACATTTATGTGGATTGAGAATAGTGCCAAAAATGAAGTGTTAGTGTCTGATGATGTTTTTATACCAAATGATTTTGAAGATCCAGTACTTTGTGTGCATGTAGTTCCATGTAGCCAAGCATGGAAGTTAGTAGCAAGTAGCAATGGCAGTATGGGGGAGGCCCAGCCAGTAACCACACATTTAATCAAGCCAGATGATATGGCTATTTTTTGGGTGGGGAGGTAGTTAATAGGAGGAAGCCTTAACCTGAGTAACAGCTGCCAAAACTCAGTGGAATTCTCTTATAAATGACTACTTAAAGGAGAATTTTGGGGTAGTAGCAATGCTACATTAGAGGCACCACTGTTCACAGATTTTGACTTTCATTTGGAAGGGGAAATGGGAATGCTAACAAAGAAAGAGATGCAACAAGCTCATTTCTCACACCACACATTACAAAACTTGAGGGAGGTAGTAAAACAGACTCCTGATACTCAAGGGCAGGGGAAGTCTGATAATGAGACAAATGGTTATTATACAGACAAGGAACTTCTGAAGTAAGGCAAGAAGGGGAAATGCTACAGCAGCTGGAAGTGCTGAGGTCTTACCGATAGGAACTTCTATCTATAGCCCACCATATTCCCTTTGCAGATCATATTGGCATGAAATATAAAAAGAGTCATGCAGAATTTCTAGCATTTAAGTACTGCAAAATGTGACTGTGCATAACTAGAAGCCTGAGCAGTGCCAAAAGTCTGACAAAAGAAGAAATAAAGTTAAAGTTGAGATGATGCTTTTGCCTGTTATTAAGGAAATGTTTTGGAGGGTATTGACACATATTGTGGGGCTTGTTAGTATCCCAAGCTCTACAAGTGAGAGCATATATTGTTGGTGATGAACTATACTATTAGGTACCCCATGGAAGTGTCTCTGTCCTCTTTTGGGTTAGTGTTGGATGCAAAATATTCTGTTAGAAATTTTCAGGAGGGTAGGTTTCACCAGAGGAATATGGAGAGACAGAAATGTCAACTTCATGCCAGACCTGCAGACCTATTAGTAGAAGCATTATGGGTAAAGCATTTCAAAAGTACACCTTACTATCCACAGACCAGATGAAGAGTTTATTTGTACTCTGAAGATCATGTTCAGTGCAATTGTTGAGCATGAGCAGACCATATGGGAATAGGACAAGTACCTGCCCCACCTCCACTTTGCATACTGAGAATACCATAGGAATCCAGTTTTCACTCTGAGTTGCTATATATGGTCACAGGGTGAGAGGGCCCCTTGATTTAAATTGTGATGAGTCGGAAGTTGATTGAGATTCCTAAAAGGAATATGTTATGAAATATATCCTAAACTTCAGGACTATTCTTTGGAAGCTCATGTGGTTGGCACAGAACTATGTAGCACAAGCACACCAGCTAAAGGCCTGGTATGACTAGAAAGCTACAGCCAGAGAGTGTTCTGTAGGGTAGAAAGTGAAAGTAAGTATCCCTGTTTGACACAATAAACTGCAGGCAACATGGGAGGGGCCATTCACTAATTCAAGAAAGGTCAGTGATGTTAACTGCACGGTAGAGTTGCCAGGCAAAAGGCAGAAGTACAAACTGTACCACATTAATGTAATAAAACCCTACCTTGTAAAAAAGGAACTTGATACTCAGCACCTGCAGTGAGATACTGGGAGAAACAGAGGGAAATCTTGTTATAGACCTTCTTAATGAGACCCAGTATAACTCCTCAGTGGACCAGGCCTCAGTGGACCAGGTAACACTTTCACAGCAGCTACCTTTCGTCGAGTTTAAGGGGTTCTGTATAGTACTACTGGATTTTGTCAATATGCTCACTGGCAAATCAGATTGTGCCTAGTTGGTGGAGCATTATGTAGCCACAGAGTCTCAGAGGACTGTCAAATAGGACCCTAATCGTCTGCCTTAACAAGTTAAGATGATCTTTCAAACTGAGTTGCAGACATGTTAGATTTTGGAGTAATCCAAAAGTCCAGCAATACAAGGGTCTCAATGATGGTGTTGGTACCAAAGAAAGATGACACCAAGGTCTGTGTAGATTATAGGAAACTGAGTAGTCACACAGAGTCAGATGTTTGCCCCATGCTTGGATGGATGAAGCTTTAGATGAGTTTGGTATTGCTAAGTATCTTACTACTACTAAACTACTACTCACCAGACCAAGGGTTATTGGCAGGTTTGTTAAAGCTTGATGAGATAGAAAGATCAGGTTTTGTGACCCCTTTTAGGTTGTATGAGTTCACCAAAATACTCGTTGGAATGAGGAACGTCGTAGCAATGTTTCAGAGGTTGGTAGATCACATACCAGCAGGGTATGCAGACTATGCTCTTGTTTACCTGTATGATATTGCAGTCTACAGCTGGTCATGGAAACAACACATTAATAGTAGTAGTGTTTGGCAGTTTGTGCAGTGAATTAAGGCTCTGATCTGTTAATGAGCTACTTCCTTTCATTAAGAGTACAGGATTTGATTCTTTCCTCCTGCATTTGCCTATTTTGTGACTATGAGCAGGACACTTGACCAGACAGTGTGTCTTGGTCACCCATGAAAAGGGACACTTTGCTCAGTGGACTTACCCAGTTACCAAATAGATTAAAACATATGGAAAGGGAGTTGTTGGGAAGTCTTAAAAGGATAAGTGGCACTATTAATTTCAACAAGTGTCAGATAGGGATGGCAGAAGTGTCTTTTCTACTTCTTTGAGTGGATGATGGCAAGTTTAGGCCACGTCCTGCCAAGGTGGAGGCTGTCTGGACATGTTCTCCTCTTGCTGCTAAGAAGTAGGTGTGGGCATTCTTAGAGACAGTGGAGCACTATAGGAAGGTTGTCCCTTACTGTAGTATGAGAGCCACTCCCACAGTAGACCTCACCAGAGAAAGTTGCCTGGGTTCCAGCCTGTGAACAGATGTTCAAAATGCTTAGAGCCTTTGAGTGGCTGCTCTTCATTCTGCAGTCCTGACTACAAGCTAAAAATTATTGTGCAGGTAGATGCTTCAAGCCATAGTCTGTGGACTGCAAATAGCCAGGTTTGCTTAAAGTGAGAAGAGAACCCCAATGTATATCTCTGCAATAGACTTTTAGTTGTAGACTTCAGCATAAAGAAGGATCCTATTTAGCTTTAAAATTGGGAGTACAGGCATATTTTGGGAGCTAAAAAAGGTTTAGCCCTACCCATACAGTAGAACATCTGGGCTTGTAGTCAGAATGCTAAGCTATTCAGATGGACCTTAGATAATTGCAAAACAGCATATTAGAAATAAAACTGAACAGCCAGGAGAAAAAAGTAACAGAACAGAAAAAAAAGTTTATTACTGTAATGTCTCAGCTCAACAGAATTCTAGTCATTAAAAAAACAAATTTAATTGCAGCATTTATAGCATCCAATAAAACAAATATCCAGTCACCTCAAACAACCTCTAACAAGAATATGAAAGGCTCCAGTGAAAGAAACAAAAAATAATCCCACCAAATAATGAGTTGAACAGTAACTGGAGTTTTCAAGTATTCTGGAGTGATAGTAGTGATCAGCTGTGGGCTACTACCGAAAGCTGTAGTATTGAGACATATTACAATTACATATTCCATGTGTCATAATGTGTGTGTGTGTGTGTGTGTGTGTGTGTGTGTGTGTGTGTGTGTGTGTGTGTGTGTGTGTGTGTGGGCGTGTATGTGCATGTGCATGCATATGTGTATGTTTTGTGTGTGTGTGTTTGTGTGCATGTGTGCATGTGTGTGTATGTCTATGTTGTGTGTGTATTGATGTATATGTGTGTGTGCATATGTGTATGTTTTGTATGTGTGTGAGTGTGTTCAAGTGTGTGTGTGTGTGTGTTAGTGAGGCATATGTGTATATACAGTGTAGCCCCACAGCCCAGAATAACAGTGCACATTTCCTATATGCTCTTGATGCCAAGATTTGCTCAGTGAGTTGTTTAGCAATTTATATGTGTGCACATTTTATATTTTGATCTTCTTGGTGTCCGATGAATCAGGACACCATACCTCCTATTGGCTATCTTATTAGTGTGGCCTATAGAATAGATCCAAGTACCACTGACCATGCCTATTCTCACACCTCCTATTTTGTCTGATATAGCCATAAGCTGACCCATTATCAATACATATGTGTACCTCTTTAAGCAGTCTTCATAATTGCAAAGATCTATTAGATGGTATTTCTTATGAGAAATCGGCATCAACTGCAACTTGTTTGTGTTGTCCATCATTATGCTGATGAAAAGTGGTCAACAACCTTTAAAGGGATTTGCTATTAAATCTCATCTACTAATCACCTTTCAGTCTCTATCACTGTTTTCTTTTTCTGGATTACAGACTGAGTGAGCATAATTCTGTCAAAGATAAGGTGATTTCCCTGACATGACTTCTAATAGAGGCAAATAAACCATTATTTGTTACTGTGTTTAAACTTCTTTGCACAGGAATGCTTTCTTTCACCTTCTATCAAGTTTTGCTAGTCTGTGAGCTTATGCAGGTTGCACATGTATAATTATCTTATACAGGCTTCCACATTCTGTACTGAAACTGTAAACATGTCAGGGGGTAGTTAGGATCTTCTTTTGTTTCGTATCTAAGCCACACAATTTCCTTCTTCTAAAAGCATTCTCTGGTCTTTCTTTGGTCTTCTTTAAAACCATTCCTACTAATGTCTGTAGTAGTATAAATCGCATCCAGTGACAACAGTCTCAATCCAATCACACATTCAAATTTCCTCTAATTTTCCCTTTTCCATATCCTGTATGTTTCTGCTTTGCCATAATTTGAACCATATTTAGTAAAATTTATATTACACTGCTTTGAAGTTCTACCCTTAGCCTCACAACACAGCCTCAAAAGAGATTTCAAGTTATGATTCTAATTCTCCTTTCAGAGGCCCCGGTGGTGCAGCGGTTAGCATTGTTACCTCACAGCAAGAAGTTCTCCCGTTCCATTCTTGGCTGGAACACCTTCTGTGTGGAGTCTGCATGTCCTCCCCATGGTCGAGTGACATTTAAAGACATGCAGGTAGGTGTTTGCATGAATGGGTGTGCTTTCTTTGAAGGTTGGGCATTGGGCTGGCAACTCGGCACCGTAAAAATCCACTGCCAATCATTAGTGGACCGGAGTTCCGCGGTGGCGACCCCTAACCAGGAAAAGCCGAAAGACATTACTATTCTAATTATCCTTTTAGTGTTCATCTACTCCCTTCTCTGAAGTTGCAGCCTATATGGGTTGCTAGTTTAGAGGTTTACAGATAATTACTAGCCAATCAATTTGAAGATCATTACAAGCCTAGGCAAAAAAAAAAAAAAAAAAAAAACTCTTTCAAAAGTTTCCTCTAGCCTCAAGAGTGTCAAGACAAGATAGACCTTTGTAGGATTTGAGGATGTCCATCCAAATATCTAAGTTTACCTTGAAGATGGCAAGGGTACTCCTCTGGCTGTTATGTAGTGGAAGTTTGTTCCAGATCTGAGGGATACATTGCAATAGGAATCTATTATACAGTTGTGCCTTATTTATCTGCTGCTGAAGGTTTAGTTTATTTCCATTAAATGAGTATTTGAGGTACCATTAATTCTGCAAACTGTTCTGGTAGTGTAGAATATAAGTAGTTCTGTAGTTATAAGAGTCTCCAAATCATCAGTATCTTGTTATTTTAGTAAAAGGTGGTCTATTTTATTGGCCAGATAGTGATCAGTTATCTTTACTGTGTTGGTGAACCCCTCTTGGACATGCTTGTAGTTTTTCTTAGTACAATAATATTACACTCTTATTAGAGGAGAGAACAGTAGGCCAAAAAGGCTTTTCTGAAAAAGTTTTTCCAATCTATTACTAACGTTGAGCACATATTGTATACCTGCCTTACATGTGCCATGTGCAATCTTCTCTGAACAATGATTTTCAACTTTATTCCTAGCATAAACAGTCATTTTCAACAGTGTTAGCACCTTCATCTTAAAAAAGACTTCTTCAGACTGTGACTCTTAAAAAGGCTCAACACAGGACAACATTTCTTGGCTTTAACTTTAATTATGAAAACAGAGTGCTTAAATTTATTTATTTAGAACTGTACAAAGAAAACGGCAAACCAAAACCAAAAAATATTTAAGAAATGCGTGCAAAGCAAAAGTTATCTCAGCTATGATAGTATGCACATGCCCCAATATGAAGGTAGCATGCTTTAAGAGCAGCCTGTTAAAGTCAGTATTATGTACCTCTTAACTTCCAAGCCATGAAAATCATAGAACTTGTCTTTAATATAATAGCTGAGAGTCAGAATGAGGAGCGCATTTTTAGTTTTCACAATGGCAGGTCTTTTTCAAGTATTCTTTACAGCCAATAGTAGGGATTCTTCCATATCCTTAGTTTATTTATTTAATGAAATATGCACCCATAAATAAGTTTGGCTTTATGAGGAACACAGTAAATCTAGGAAGATCAAGGCTAAATTTCAGGACTAAAATCATAGCACTATGCCTAAATCATATCAGTTGAACAATTTGGACTGTTAATATTTGTTGTAGATTAAGATGGTGTTTTTGATAAGACATTTTGTTCTAAAGGTTACCAGCAGTGATTTGGTTATGAACAAATTGGCAGGCAGACCATTTATGAGCTTCACAGACTTTCAGAGCAGAGTAGAACAGATAGAACAAGCTTGATGGACTTTTCTACTGCTGTGGTTTTAACTAATACTTTAGGTCAACCTATTATCAAAGCTGTAATAAAGTAATGGAAGAGAATATGAAGTTATTCCAGTACACTTATAAAGTAAGTAATGACCCCGTGTTTCTGCTCAGAGGAGGTGGAAGTTTCAAAGACATTTTTAAAGGCAAACTACATTATCTGGCCCCCAGATCTTAGAGAACAAACTGAATGGTACATTCAAGTGTGGAGTATGTAAACAATGCAGATATATTGACCATGCAGTAACTTTAACTTTAATATGTAGGCTGATGAATGTCTCTATTTCTTTTGCAGCTGGAAATCTATCTTTGTGGTATATGGTGTTAAATGTGAACTGTTTAGTATTCACACAGGGAAAACATTGAATGAATTGCATCAAGGATATATGAATGTGTGTTTGTGTGTGTGAGTATATATATATATATATATATATATATATATATATATATATATATATACATATATACATATACACACGCACGCACACACACACACACACACACACACACACACACACACACATATATATTTTTTTATATATATATATATATATATATATATATATATATATATATATACAAATACATACATATGCAATTGCCTCTGAGAATTGCAACACTGCTTTATATAGAGATCCACCTGTTTGTAATGACTTCAAGGGTTTTGGACATGTAGTCATTGGTTAAGTTAATAATGTAAGTGTGAAGTATGATGATGATGAACTACAATGGAAAAAATACTACTGGAAACTATGAATGAATGCCTATGGTAATCCTCAGATCAATGGAAAGCACAATTCCAAGGTTTATTTAAAAAGAAAGAAGATGAGGCATTCGGGCATTGTGTGATGTTATGTCACTTAAATTACTTTTAAATAGATGAATCTCTTTAAGAATCATGGTATAATGAAATCCTTTATAAGACAAAGATGAAAGAGACATCTGTGTTGAAAAAGCTTTATTGTTTTTATAGGATTTACAGTGTTAAGCAGTATTTTTGCATGTTCTTTATTTACTGTGTACCTGCCATACACATGCAATGACTGACAGACATTGTGGAAGAAACCCTCAAGGCATTAATGGCAGATGAGGCACAAGGTCCTGAGAGCACAGCACCCATCCCAAGATCATAAAATACCCACTAACTATTCTTAGACAGCATGACATAACTCAACTGGCCAGTCAACACTGGCTACATTAGAAGACTGGAGGACTACAGGGAGGGTATGGTTGTGCCATTCCACAAGAAAATGCTAGAACAAATGCAGCAAACAACCACCCACTATACTTCAACACAACATCAGCAGCAGTAGTAGTTATAACCATGAAGAAAATAAGGTGCTGAAGAAAAGGCTAAGAATTTCTTACAGAACAATAAAGCACAGGACAAGTACCAGCAAGGGTTTGTGGACATGATTACATGTCAGTCAAACATGAATCTTATTTATGACTTAATTTTATGGTCAATTAACAAAGGAAAAGCACAGTTGTACACCTTGACTTAAAAAATCCATTGACTTAGTCCCTTGTGGGGTCTATATTAGAACACCGAACTTTCAAAATTTCGAGTGTTCTAATATTGAACCCTATCAATCAAAAATTTAAAACATTGAACATACAGAACAGCAAATTTTTTCGTAGGGAATAAATTTGCTGTTCCAAAACACATACACACAACACAAGCACACCAAACAAACAGCAATCCACACACATACATCTAAACTCTTACACCTAACCCTACACTAAACTATACATACACCACTAACTATCCACTTACCTTAACCCAAACCCTAAGGTCTGTCACTATAGCACAGTCACCTCACCCATGCACTCACCTACCCTGCCTTAACCCTCATGTCCACACAATCACACACTTACCTGACCCGCGCCATAACCCTAACTCACCTAACCCACCCTAACCCTCACATCCACACAATTGCACACTTACCTGAACCCCACCCATAACTTTCCACCACAGCGCTGAAAATATTGAAGCAACAGAAATGGACAACCAAATTCATTCCCTAGGAAAACATTTGGTTTTCTGTTTCTTCGCTGAAAACGGGTCGATATTAGAACACTTGACATTTTGAATGTTCGGTGTTCTAATATAGACCCCCTTTGTGAGAAATAGAGAGAGTCACTAAAGAGACATGGATATACCTCTCAACTGTAAAGATTTTTTACAAAATGCCCAGATTTTTGCCTCATATTTTTGGTCCATTTTGCATATGATTGTGGTTCTCTTGCAAATTATTGGCAAGTCATTAAAGACTGACGTCAGAAAATAATGACAGACATTTAAGTTTCTGACTTCATACCCTTCAGAAAATTCATGCCAACATAAAACCTGTTATCCTATCAACTTTCTAATTTTGTAAGAGCAATATTCAAAAATTGACCCTATTTAAGATCTTTGTCTCTCCATTATTTATGGCTTTGTCCGGATTTCTTGCATTAAGAGGTTGAGTCGTATGGACATGGGATAGGAGAGCAGTTGACTAAAGGGGTAGACATGGTTTGGGAGCAGTAAACGAGAGTAGTAGCAATGGAAATGGCTTCAAGAAAAGATAATACGTTAGTGGGATTCTGCATGGTTACTTCTTTAACCAGTACTTTTTGGTATATTTGTATCAGACAGTATCAGAAGCAGAAAACAGGTTGAACCTATCTGTGTGTGACAAGAAGATTGAAAATGTAGTGGAAGATAGGGAATGCAGTCTTCAAAGGGACTTGAGGAAACTTGCAGGTAGGGTTGAGAAGTGGCTTATGAGGTTGGAGTCCAATGTACAGTACTTTACATGGTCTGTAATAATCCCAATGCAGACTACATGCTGAGAGGCATGACTCTAAATAGTACAGATCAGGAAAAACATCTTAGCAGAAATGGCCCAACACATACCAACTCATTAAGCTATAGCAAAGTCAATATAATTCCGGAATATATCCATAGGAAACTAGGTCCCAGGAAAGGAGTGGCTATGTTGCTCTTCTGTAAATCCAGAGTCAGGCCCTATCTGGAATACTTTGCCAGGTTCTACTGCCTATATAGATATTCAAAAAGGTCCGAAGAAATCTCACAGTGAAATAGATGAAAGGAAGAAAATGGGTAGAATGAAATGTTATGATAGCTAAATCTATTCACACTTGAGGATAAAAAGTAAAGGGGAAACATGATATGGGTAAGTAAGACAATTAGTAAACTGTGTGATGGCAAACAACTTGAGATGAAAGGCAGAATAAGGAAGAGAGGCCATGCCTAACATGTTAAGGATATGAAGATCAAACTAAACATTACAAAACAGCTTATCATAGAAAGAGCAGTAAATAAATGGATCAGATTATCTGAGCAGGTTGTGAACTCCAAGACTACAAAATCCCTTGAGAAGGTTGGGATTCAATGATGAGCAAAGGGAAAGGGCACATGAGGGGCAACTCAGTGATTCCATCTCCACAATATTTTTCCCCATACTGTTTACATGAAACAAGATTAAACAAGATTAAACATACAAACCTATATTGTAAATTTAAATACTTAGAAAATCTCATGCTATAATCTTTTCACAATTGTACAATTATGATGAATTCAGCATCTATAGAAGTAAGGCATCTCAAGAAAACTATTTGGGTCAATGGTAGGTACAACTGTGACTCCATCTAGGTGGTTTACTTAGCATTGTGCAATTCTTGCACATGTTTCTATGTAGGCAAGACCATTGGGGTCTTAAGCAGAAGAATTTATGAGCATGTTTTAGCCATCAAAAATAAAGACATGACTAGTGCTTTATCTTGACGTGCTGTATTATGCGAAAACTTTAAGAAGTTTTCTTTTTTTGTATGTGACACAGTAGCTCTGGGTCTGTTTTCAGGTGATTTTAAAACTTTGCTTGAATGTAGGGAGAGTAAATGGCAGATCAGTTTGTGTGTAGATCAGTTTCCTGGTCTCAATGAGACCATAAATATTAAGTGATTTCTACAGTTGCAAAGATTATAGTATGAGATTTTCTAAGTATTTAAATTCACAGTATAGGTTTGTATTTTTCATTGAATTTTTAATCTTGTTTAATGTTGTTTCATGTAAAAAGAATGCTATGATTTATATTCATGCATTTTTGTATTTATTCATATATATTTATATTATACATATTTTTTAAGGAGATGTATTATTTTGTATTTAGTCAGTAATGTTATAGAGATTTATATTTCTTTAAGCCAATGCATTCATGTAATTGGTTTATTGGATCATGTGATTGATTATTTATTTAAAAGGCTGGTTTGAAGTTAAGATGCTTGTTTCCTGATGAAGTTTGGCATGAATTAAATCAAATGAAAGTGCTAAAGACATCTTTAGAGTCTGGCTTCCTTCTTGTGTGGTTACAGTGCATTGTCGTTTGTTTTGTTCTGTGGGTGAGGGGGTTTTAAGTTGTTTGTGCAATAGGTGTAGCAATTTCAATGATCAATGCTTCTTTTGCCTTATTTTTCTGGATTAATATATCTGATTTTCTCACATCTATTTTTTGAACTGCTAGGAATGGGTGATCCCATATGATATAAAGTTCATAATTTTCTACAATGCTTTGTGGCTCATGTTACCAATGCTTCTCAGCTACTTCAATATTATAATGTTTGCACAATTCCCAATGCAGCAGTCTTGCCACTTTATTATACCTTTCTAATGGCTTTCTGCCATTAGTGTAGCATACCCAGCAACAAGATGTGCAACTTTTTCCAATTCTGTTTTACAAAACCTGCATTCATCTGTTTCTCTGACATGGTCAATGGGCTTTGTAAACCAATGTGCAAGAAGTCCATTATCCCAGGCTGCTAATATTAACATTTCATGTTTTGCTTTAAATTCACCTCTCCTTAACCATTCTTGTTTTAGATCCTGATTGACATGATGTTGTTCCAGGAGTTTTCTGTACTTGAAGCTATATGCAATGTCCACATTTCTTGCTTTCTTATCTGATCCTTCACCTTACATTCTTTCTTTTGTTTTTTATATTCAGCTGCTGCCTAAATTTGGTCTACTTCTGGTCAGATTTCCATTCCTGGTTGACACCAATATGCTTCTGATAGAGCAAGCAGGTAAGTGATATTAAACTTGTTCTCCTCATGTTTTAAAACTATCACTATGTTTGGATCTTGTGATGTTAACATATATGTATGCAGTCATACGATTACAGATCTATGCATGTAATCAATTTTGAGGAGACCCATACCTCCTTCAGAATGGGGAATATATAATCTTGGCATGCACTGATGTTTAGAAATCGTTTGATAAGCATAAAGCATTTTTCTTGTTTTCCTGTCCAACTGATCTAGTACTTTTTGGGGCCAGTCAGTTACCACAAAACTGTAAGTTAGAGCAGGAAGAGCAAATTGGTTTAAACTTGGAATTTGTTCCTATATGTCAGTGCTGTTTTCAGTACTAATTTTAGTCTTCTAAAATACTCCTTACTGATTTATTCACATTTGTTTATGTTTCATTGCTGATTCTTCATCAGTTCTCAAATATTTATACAGTTCCTCTTGCTCATGTTCTTTTCTATCACATTCCTGTCTCAGACTGATATGTTCTTGGTGTTGCAGCTTTCCTGCTTTAAATGTTGCTTTTACACATTTATCAAGACCAATTTATATTCTTGTATTATCTGATAAAGTTTTGACCACTTGCAGTTGTGCTTTCAGTTCCTTATTTGATGAACTATACAGTTTTAAATCATTCACAAAAAGATGAGAAGTTTTTATACTTTGTTGTTTTCTGAGAAACAGATTGTAGCCATGACCTAATCTATTAAGTAGACAGCTTAATGGGTTAAGGGCAGAACAAAAAAGCAGCAGTGACAAAGACTCATCCTGGAATATCCCCTTTGAATTTTTATCCCTGGGATAATAATTTTTCCTTTATCATGGCTTAGCCTCAAAGTAGTTTGCCACTGTCAATCAACACAGGGTGTATATTATGCATTTGTAAGCACTTCTTTATCCTTGCATGTGGGATGCTGTCAAATGTTTTTTTTTTTTTTGTAGTCTATCCATGCCATACTTAGGTCTTCCCCTTTTAACAATTCTCCATTCTGACTTTAACAATAAATGATCCATTCTTCCATATGACTTTCTTTTGTTACCCATTTGTTCTATTGCCTTAATTGAGTTTTCTTTTAAATGACTATAAACCCTGTCTGCATCAATTCCAGTGAATAGTTTATACATCAGCAGAAGGCAAGTTTTTGGTGTATAGTTTTTAGGATATCTTGCAGGTTCATGCTTAAGGAGGTGTATCTTTTTTTTGTTGTAACCAGGTTGGCATCTGTTTGTGGTGCACATGTAAATAATTCTTACTCATGGCTGAATCTTCATGTAAAGATGTTCATACGTTTATCCAGAAGTTGGGTATGCCATCTGGGCCTTTGGTTTTCCATTTAGGACCTTTTCTTAATTTTGTTTCAATTTCTCTGGTTGATAATTCTTCCCATTTCATTTCCTGTACATTTGGCCTTCGTTTACTTGTTCTATCCATTCAACATCTTTGTTATGTTCCACAGGATCTTCACAGATATTTATACAAAATGTGTCTATTTCTTCTTTTTTGGTGGTGTTTATATTGCCTTTTCCTTGTTTGCCCATTCTTTATAAAACTTTTTTGGGTCAACAGTAAATTGCTTATTTTGTACTTTTCCTTTATATTTATCTGCCTATCTTCTAAGTTTTTTTTGCCTGTGTCTTTAGTTTATTATTTGCAATTGCGTATAATAGATCCTGGTCTGTTCTGATACTGCATGTTGCTTTTATCACATCTATCTTTCTCAGTATTTTTGTTGATATGTTCCATCTTCTGTACTCTTCTAACAATGATGCTTCTTGTCTTAACTGTTTTAAAGTTTTCTCTATTTGATACTTCTGTTATGGCATTTGATTTCTCCCCTTCCTTTCCCTTACTGTCTTGTGTTTTTGTGATAAGACTTTATCTGTTATTAATTTAGCTGCACAATAATATATCCTATTTACTTCTGTTTTACTGCATGAATTTCTATGAACAGTCTTGATTACTGTGTTCATTTATTTTATCATACTTCTAACATTTTGTGTTGTATTAACTTTCTGTAGTCTATTTCTTTTATTGCTCTTAATATGTCTATACATCTCTATTAAATCAAACACCTCTTCCATTAGATCATTTTCTTTTAAACTAAGGACACATTCTTTGGTTTCCATTTTCTATAACATTGTATGGAAGTTACAGAACATTTTCCATGTATCATATTTTCTTCATCTTCATCCTGTGCTATCCACTGGTCTTTCATATGGGATTGCACTGGCCTATTGCTCCACAACATTGATTGTCAGAGTTGCCACAGTTTCCTGTTCTTTCCCTTGCTATGCAACTCCAACCAAACTTTTTTACTGGTTTTCTGCTAAAGCCTCTAAAATATCTTCATGTGGCAACTGATCAGATGCATCTCACTCCACTGATTTCTCCTTAATTTGATTATTCATTATTTTATCGTGCTGTGCTGTTATCAGAGTTAGATTTTCTATACTAAATCTTTCACTTCGCAGGTAATCCATAACTTTGGTTTCTAGTTCTTTAACTTTTATATTGCTAATCCTCTTTTCTAATTTCCCCCTTTGTTTTCTTAGTTTTTTGTATTCTGCAAATTTCTCATATCCAGATGCCCTTGCCTGTATTTCTCTTGAAATATCTTTGATGCTGCTTATGTTTGTATTTATTAATTTTGTTTTCTCCTTTGCATAACTATTGCACCATATTAAATCTCATTTTCCCCTTGCTCATATCTCTTTCTCAGATGTCTCATGATCCTACTGTTTCTTCTTACTTAGGGGACTCATTGTTCTATCATGCTATGATATAACCTGTGTGAGACTTTCTACACTAAATCCTTCACTTTGTAGGTATTCCTTAACTTCAGCTTCTATTTTTTAACTTTTTTTTACTTATATTTTGTTCTTCATTCCCTCTTTGTGATCTTATTTTTTGTATTGTAAAATTTTCCATATCTGGGTGCCTTTGCCTTTATTTCTCTTCAAATACATTTGGAGCTGAGTTTTTTGTATTGATTAATTTGGCTTTCTACTTTGCATAAATATTGCACCATATCAGATCGTTCTTTCTTTCCCATGCTTTTTATACCTTTCAAAAATCTCTATATTTTGTTCTTTATATTTTTGCACTTCCTCAGTCACTTGTTTTTAAAACAGCCCAAGGTTTCTTGATCTATATAATGTTTTCCATAAATATGTTGTATTAATGAACACAAATTTGCATTTTAAGCTTTTGATAGTGTTAGAGGAAAAATGCATCTCGCATGATTATTCAACACAAAATGTATATTAACTTACAATTTCTTCACAAATATGTTTGATTAATTATTTAATATTTGTTCATGTTAAAAATATATAGTATAGATGCATAGTTATGCAAACCACAAATACTTATTATAGTTCTGTTTCACAACTGCATTCTAATATCAAGCTGCAATTGTATTAAAAGATGACTGAAGGTAAAGAAAGTGCTGAAGGGGTTAAAGGATGTCATAAAGACTGGTTTCTGAAAGCAAGAAAGAACACAATGTAAACAATTTTGTTTTATGTAAGCTCTGACCTTCCCAGGCTGGGATGGGTAGTTACAAGGAATGTTGGGGGGGGGTTAGAATTTTACTGGTACTGAAATATGCAAGGTCAGAAAACAAGACTGACTGTCAAGCCAGATGGCTTGTGTTTTTCTAAAACATTATTGGTACTAAAAACATGATTGTTAAGTGTTCATGTGCAGCACTAAGTGAGAAGCATGAGGGTCAGCAGAGATCCTATTTATCAACCTCATTATTCTGCAATCATTATACTGATAAGAAAAGGAATTAAAATTGTGTATTTTATTTTGCTTGGTGAGACTGATTTTTAAAATGTGAAGTTAGCCTCCCAGTACTGACATATGTGGATTTAAATAAAAAGAAAATGTTTTGTACATCCTGAAGAGCTATTCTTGACTCAAGACTAAAAGATAATTAATGTTATTTATGTATATTTTAAACTGCACTGTAACAATAGGTTATCTTGTACAAGTATGTTTCTTCCTTCTACTTTCTCTCTTAATCTTTTTGTATATCTTCTGTCTGGAAATTCTGGTCTTGCTGCAAAATAGTAACTATACATAATTTATTTCTTATCTCCAATATTCTACTTTATCATCTTTATGGCTCTGTTTTAGCCTGTCAGTTTTTTGTGTTTTTTGTGGACTGCTACTTCCTTTACAAAATTGGGCTATCCTCCCCCAGAGCCTGGCCTAACCCCATTGTAGAAATGTGTCCATTTCTTAAGGATTCTACACTGTCATTTTTTTCCAGTCCTGGCACCAGTGTGTCTACCACAATTGGGTACTTTTTTATCATGGGACTTGTGCACCTAGTTGTCTTTTATATTTTTAACCTACTTCTGTCTATGATATATGCTATATAAATATATATTGTTTATGTCAAGTGTTGTCTTGGTGAGATTTTGTAAAAACAGGGACAACCCTGTGAAAGTACTCACCAAGACTTGAGGATGAATTTAGTTCCAACAATACTATTCTCCTTTGCTTGCTGATTTTATAATTTTTCCATTCTATGTATGAGACAGTAGCTGTATTGTGGTAAATCACAAGCTAGTTTTGATAAGATGACTGCATCTACTGTGTCTGGTAACCAAATGGCTTTTTGCTCAGTAAGGCAGTGATACTCAGTTTTAGGGGTTAGAGTAGTGAAACTGTTGATTTACTAAAATTTATAGTAGTTCAGGGCTTTGACAGAACTTTAAAGGTATTATTGGGAGGCTGTACTCTTGCTTGGATATTACATTTCTCACTATTAAACTTCTGGACTCAGATGTAAGATAACTGGAAACAGTATAGAATGTTTTAACCAGTGCTTTTACATTAACCACCATTAATTCTTTATGATCTTTGAATGACAAAATTAGATCAAACTATTGCTTTCACTATTTTTGAGCACTGACTTTTGCTAGTTGCTGTTTATTTTCTTTTGGATCAATGGTCTTAACAGTTTTGTGGGTGTGATGCCCGTGCCCTGGCCCAGCAATCATGGAGCCTCAATCCTCACCACTAACACCAGAGAGGGCATCTCATATGAGAGGAAAGGATAACAGATACACACAGTAAAGTGCAATTTCCCTTAAGAGCACACAGAGATACCTTGCTCTCCAGTTCCCCGATAAGACTCCCCACTGGTACAGCTATAGGGTCCAGATCTCAGCCTAGCTGGCAAGCTAAAACCTCCAGTACCCTCTCTGTCCAACCAGTGCTTCATGTCCCTGCCCAAGTAGCTGACACACACACACGCACACACACACACACACACACACACACACACACACACACACACACACTTTGAGATAAGTATTTATACAACTTCACAGACACTCCTGGGAAAGGCTGACACAGAGTCTCAAGCTGTGCCCCTATACCCAGACTATATGGTAGTAATTCCTGCCACCACCAGCTAATAATTATCAGCTACCTAAAGGCCCTCAAAAGGGTGTCCAATTATTACTGTGCAATATTATTATCCAATAGTAAGTGTAACCTAAGAAATTAAGGCTTATTGGAAGGGCTAAGTCCAGGATCACTTATAAGCATGCAATGTACTCTAGAGCCTAAATTATCTCTACATAACCCAGCCACAGTTGAAAAGGGTTTAAAAATATTTAATAATAAATACTAAAAACACAAGACAATACTACTACACCACAGTGCTATTCAAGAGTTCATAGATCACACAGAAACTTAAAATAATTCAGTAGTACAGTTCTGACATAAAAGAAAAACATGTAGTCTAATCTTTATAGTCCTAACTATTTCTACAAGAAAACACACTTCTAATATAACTTACTTAAGACAACAGGCAGTGCTGAGTTAGATGTCCAAGATCAAAATGCTTATTAATCTCTGGTTCTCACTGTTTAAACTGAAACTCCAGTTCTGATAAACATTACATCATCTTTTTCACCCTTTCAGGAGTTCTCAGACTACACATTAACTGCATTTACATTCTTTTACACTTAGAGCAATAAAGGATATTCCACATGTAAATTCTGATCATTAACTTTAGCCTTAAAACAATAGGCAGGAAGCCTTTATTTAGCCGGACTGGAGCCGACTTGTAAAACATCAAAGGCAGTGATGAAATAATTTTAATTTCAAAGGACCAACAAGAATGCTTGACTTAGCTTTCTTTACGGCAGATGGCAATGTTGCCACATTCTTTTAAGTTCAACATTCAGAGTATGTACAAATAATAGAATTATGTACCAAATTCTATTTGACTAGGCTGGCAGTCATCACCCATCTCTACCAGTCTTCACAGTTGGGTTTTAGCTTTGTATTAGTTCCAGAAAAGCATAAGCTGGTTTTCTTAGTGTTTATTGAAATATTTTCATCAATACACACATTATGCCTTCAGGCTACAGACATTACCAAGTCACCAAAGACTTCACTGATCTTATTGAATGTGATGTTGTTCCTTTTGAAAAAGTCTTAATTTTTAGTGTAAGTTCTTCCATTGCCACTGACATTAAAATGCTAGGAAGTTTGAAAAATGTTCTAAAATTCAAACCATTTATACTTCAAAAAATACTTTTAGAAGTATTTTTTAAAAGGGTACTTTGATTGAAACTTATTCAAATAAAATATCACCAGTGACTCATTGCTTACTGAACTGCATGATTTTGAATAAGATGGGCTTAGAGATGATGTTAATGTTTGATGTTATTGCAACATAATGAAGGAAGATTACAAGATCTTAAGAAAGAAGTTGATAGACTGCATAATGACATTAAGAATTTCAGTCAGTTTCTGTCTGCTTGTTACTGTGCTAAACTTAAAACACATTTTAGGCAGTGTATGCAGAGACGGATTAACCACTAGGTGACCTAGGGAGTTGCCTAGGGCCTACTGACTGGGATGGGAATCCCTCTTGACTGGGAGGAGGCCTGCTGCCACATTTAGGTTTTAATTAAAAAAAAAAAATAAATAAATAAATTTCTTCTTTAAGGGTTCACCACCAGAAAAGAAGAAAGGCCAGTGATTACCATAATGTAATTTATTGAAAGTCACAGTCCAACAATCTGTATAGAAATGCAGTTCCATGAATCTTCTTGAAACAGGCAAAACCTACACACAGTAAAATCTTGTTGTCCAAGGTTACAAAACGTGTACAAAAAAAGCTGTAAAGTAGACTCCTTTAGCGCCTCAGCTCATCAGCCTTTACAGAGTATATCCCTTCTTTCACCTCCCACTCTTAAATACTATAATTAAAACAATTAAACAATCACAGTCCTTACATGCATTATTAGAAACACTTCCAGTGACATTCCCAGTTCAATCCATTTGGAATTAAAGTATTAAACTTCAAAGTTAAAATAGATTCCATTTTCCATAATTTCTTTTTTATATCTAAATCATACATTTGTTGCACTTGCCCTAAAACTGTGGCCTGTAAGCCCTGAACATTTCCATTATGACATTCCTTAATATGTAATGCTACAGGGTTTTCTTCTCTGCCTTTCCTAACACCCCTGACATGTTCTTTTAGTCTTTACTTAAAACTTCTTTTACTTTCCCCTATATACACTTTTCCACAAGAACATCTTAACCAGGGACGTCGGGAGGCATACGCACTGTACTGATTTCAGTACAACTTTTTTTAGAAGAGGGGTAGCTTTTTTTGAAAAAAAAAAAAAAACGTACATATTTAAAGGGTGTTGGCTCCTTTAAGGAGCATACCAACCAGTCGGAAGTGAGCTCACATCATGTCCGGCTGTCTGCAAGCGGGAAACAATGAGTTGGAAGGCAAGCAATGGATTCGCAATCTGAGTTGGAAGGCAAGCAATGGATTCACGAGCGGGAAACAATCGCAAATTGCGATTACAATCGCAAATGGATTATCGCTGTGTTGGTAGAAGCAAGGGCATTCACAAATGGATGGAAGGCAATCAACAATTGAAGTAAGTGAAGTGCATTCACAAATGGAGTGTGTGAAGTAAGTGCATTCACAAATGGAGCGTGTGAAGTAAGTACATTCACAAATGGAGCGTGTGAAGTAAGTGCATTCACAAATGGAGCGTGTGTAGTAAGTGCATTCACAAATGGAGTGTGTGAAGTAAGTGCATTCACAAATGGAGTGTGTGAGGTAAGTGCATTCACAAATGGAGTGTGTGAAGTAAGTGCATTCACAAATGGAGTGTGTGAAGTAAGTGCATTCACAAATGGAGTGTGTGAAGTAAGTGCATTCACAAATTGTGTGTGTGTGTGTGAAAATGCCCCCACATAATACACCTGCTGGCCATAGGTGTTCAGGCTCAAACCCTGTACCTTTGCTTCAGGGTAAGAACAGCCTAAAGTCCCTAACCACCACCATTTCTGAACTTTGTTCAGATTTGCTTTTCTAATGGTTGTGAGCTATGGTGAGAACTGAAGTTGTATTTCTCCCATTATTGTTTTTGATGTTTGTCCAGTTTTTTGTGCTAAGGTGTGAAGTGAGAACTGAATTTGTATTCCCTCATTATTGGCTTTGTTTGTCCAGGTTTTTTGTGCTAAGAGGTTGAGAGCTATCTAAATGATAGCCATTAAGTTTGTCTTCCTATTTTTCAAACTGCTGATTTAGCATAGTGTTATGTTGCACTGACTATAGTGCATATGGTTCTGTGTTCAAGACATGCATGGTGATAACACAGCATTTTATTCTAGCAACTTTTCAAAATTATACAAGCAATGTTTAAAACGTGTCCCTGTTTTTTGGGCTTTTGTCCCCCCCCCCAATAAATGTTGGCTTTTTCCAGATTTCTTGTGCTGCAAAGTTCAGAGATACAGCTGAGTGTCAACATTTTACAAGGAGCTGAGAGCTGCAGGGGAACTTAAGTTTAGTGCTGCTTATGTGGAGTCTGCTTATACTGTTAATAGCACAACAGATAGTGTACTTGCGTTTGATGTAGAAGGCTGTGGGTTCTTCTCCCACAGTAGGTAAATGCTTTGCTGATACTGTACTGTGTTGTAAAGGGGGGTAGATGCTGTAGTCTGTTTTGGCGAAGATATCTAGTAGTAACTATGAACCTGTTATCACTTTGCCATCCATTCCCTATTGCAATATTACTAGCGTATCATTGCTTTAAATGCAACATAGGCAATTTATTCCTCAAAGGCAACAGGCACATTATTTGTAGATGCAACCATGAAATATAAAGTTATTTGCTAGCAACAGCCTCTTCATTAGTTACAGATTTCTCTAATGTGGAATTATGTAGATGGCTTTTACTAGTTCAGAGATTGTGCGTATTTACTGATACTAGTGGACTGTAGAAGTTTGAGTAGACTTTTTTATGATGGAAGGTGTATCAAAGAGCATGCGTATGTTTCATGTGCAAGGGCCCTATGATTTGAAAACAGCCCAAAGTTAATCTTTATCTGCCACTGGCAAAATGTATTTTCTTTGAATGTGGGTTTCAATGCTGTTTCAATGAATGTGAGTTTCAAGGGCAGAGAAGTTTTAATGCCAAGTCTAGTTTCATTGTGAGACTGCATTGCTTTGTTTAGCAGATATATATGCTTTGTTTAGCAGATATATATTGGTGTTTGTGCTGTAAAATGCAAAATAAAACTTTTTCTGGCAAATCATTTAGGAATGAAGTCACTAAATAATGACCAACGTTAAGTTTCAGACGTCATAATCTTCAGAAAAATGCATGCTAAAGCAAGACCTGATATTCTAGCAACTATCTTAAGTTTATACAAGGTCAATTTTTAGTACTGTTTGTATGTTCCCCCAATATATTTGGCCTTGTCCAGATTTCCTGCATTAAGAGGTTGAGAGGTATGTGCAAATAAATCACTTTATAGAATTAGGAATATCCAAACAAGGTTAAACTATTTCTGGCTCCGTAAAGTCTGCTCTTCAATTTTTCCCTTAGAACTTCTCTACTTGCAATCTAAACATTCTATTCTCTATCTCAATAGCTCAGCACTTGCTCCTAAAGCATTTTTATATAGGTAAAGTACTTGTATACTAAACAAAGTACTACATTAGCCTAGAATCCCCTTGAATACCCATTTCCCTATAGGTCCCTTCTGACTCAGTTACACAGCAAACTTTTTCACTTTTTCTAGCATGTCGAAGGGTCAGTTGCTAGCGTCCTCTCCTGTTCAGCTGGTGAATCTGGGCATCTTGAGGCAATGTTACAATTGCCTCATGTACACAGACAACCCACTCCTTCTCCCACAAAACACAAATACATGTGAGAGATGCAACTATATAGCCAAACTGGAGGCTGAGCTCTCTCAACTCAGGACTGGCAAGACCAGACAGGAGGAGAAGGAAACCACGCACACCACAAACCCAGTTTCACATAGAACTATCACAACTGCAAAACAAACACATAAACACACAAAGACATACTCGAGGCACTGATCAAAAATCTACCAAAACTACAGAGGCCTCCAAAGCAGACACCCAAGCAACTGCCACCTCAAGACATAAGACATGCAACACATAGTTCTCAAAGTCAGTGTGCTAAACAGTCACAGCCCTTAAGGCCAAACACAATGCCAGACACACTTGTTATAGATGACTCCATAGTCAGACACACTGACGTCCCTCTCACCAGACTGAACAAGGAAAAGATCACAGTTAGCTGCCTGTCAGGCGCTAGAATCCACCACATAACACAAGCACTCAGGTCACTCCACAGCAAGTACAAGTATGACTCAGTCATTGTCCATGCCGGTGTGAACGACCTGAGACGTACCTCCCTGGACTACATGAAAAGAGACATAGAGGAGCTCTCAGATTATGTAGCCCAGGCCGGTATGACCCTGACCCTGAGCAGTATCCTACCCTCACCAAGAATGATGCCACAATACAGAGACAAAATGATCAGCTTTAATAATTGGCTTAATTACTGGTGTCATTCTAAGGGGATCCAATGTCTGTCTGCCTGGGATGACATGCTTGACAAGCCACGCTGCCGCAAGGGACGGCTTGCACCTGTCACCCCTGGGCTTCCGGATATTGGCAAAGGCTCTTGCCACCCCCATAGTGCCTTTTTTAGGCAAGGCTCAAATGATACACCTACCGCCCTAGAAAACAAAAATGGAGAAAAACTAAGGGTAATACTGCTCAATGCCAGAAGTCTAAACCTCAAGATGCACGCCTCGAAGCCCTCCTCAGTATGGAGAACATCGATGTTTGTGCTGTGACTGAAACCTGGTTCAAGGCTCCTGAGAGCACCCCAGCACTATCAGGTTATACCTCATATCATGCGTTCCGGCCCCAAAATCCGGACCGAACCACAAAAGGAGGGGGAGTATCCATATTCATAAAGGATACCCACACCTCCAGGTTAGTGGCAACGCATGAAGCATCGGAGACCATCCAGGTGCAATTAACCATAGGTAAAACTGCCCTACAGTTTGTAACATGCTACAGACCACCTTCTCAAACTCAGGAAACCCACACAGCCTTCCTGAAGACACTGGAGAGTATAAATGTCTCTCCAAACACCATCATATTGGGTGACTTCAACTACCCAAACATAGACTGGGAACATTACTCAAGCCCTAACACCCTAGCCCAAAGGTTCCTTGAGTTCATAAACTCAAATGCTATGGAACAACTAGTCACCATTCCCACAAGAGGAGAAAATATACTAGACCTGATCATCACAAACATGGGGACAAAATGCTCCACACCGGAAGTATATCCCTCATTGGTGAGATCAGACCATACATTAATCTCACTGGAGATCCACATCCCGCCCCCACCCCCAGCAAAAAAGACCACAGTGAAGAACTTCTCAAAAGCAAACTTCACACTTCTTAAGACTGGAGTGGTATCCTTCAAGGCCCCCGAGCCAGTGGAAACCACAACCCACGCTGCTGAAACCCTTACAAATGCCTTCTACGAGCACCTCCAGGAATGTATGGATCAAGCAATCCCTAATAAAATCAAGACCCTTTCCACCAAAGGCAGGCGCCCGGTCTGGTGGACTCCAGCCATAAACAAACTCTACAACAAGAGGAGAAAGCTACTACATGACAGAGCAAAATCCTTAAATGGGAAGGCATCTCTGATCAATACTAGCAAAAAACTACGATCACTCATAAAATCATCCAAGGCCAACTTTGAGAGAAAAATTGCTAATGACACAAAAGACAATCATAAAGCCTTCTTTAGCTATGTTAGAAACCTGGGTGGAAACTCCCAGATATGCTCAGAATTAGTCCAAAATGATAAAAATCACTGAACCCACAGACATTGCCAACATACTGGCAGACAGGTTCAGTGCAAATTTCTCCCCTCCCCCCCCAAAAGGAGAAATATCTATCCCACCAGAGTCTAGCCTCCCAAACTTCTCAGATGCCCAGGTGAGAGCTGCTCTCTCTAAAGCAAAAAACACAGCATCAATGGGACCGGACGGTGTCCCCGGATGTGTGCTACACGAACTCAATGAGGAACTAAACCCACACTAAGGCTGCTGTTTAATCTTAGCCTTACTACAGGATACGTACCCAAAGAATGGCGTACGGCAACTGTGGTCCCACTCCACAAAGGCGGTGCTTCTACGGACCCTGGAAATTACCGCCCCATAAGCTTGACGAGCCTTGTCTGCAAAGCTATGGAGAGGATCATAATGGAACTCATAAATAAAGACATTGGGGACCTACAGACACTGGATCCTACCCAATTTGGCTTTGCCAAGGGCAGATCCTGCCTCTTGAACTTGGTCGACTTTTTCGAAACAGTCACTAAGGCCATTGATGAGGGTAAGGCAGTTCACACAGCCTACCTTGACCTAGCAAAAGCGTTCGACACAATACCCCACTCGGGCATCATAGAAAAGCTCACCAGCTTAGATGTAAACCCATATGTCACAAGATGGGTTGCAAACTGGCTCAAGGACAGAACACACAGGGTTAGAGTTGCTGGTGCCATGTCAGACTCTAAGCCGGTCATGAGCGGTGTCCCACAGGGCTCAGTCCTGGGCCCCTCTTGTTCAGCATTTATTTTTCTGAAGTGCAGGCAAACATAGGGGTTTGTGGTTGACAAAATTTGCAGATGACTGCAAACTGGGCACCATAATTGACACTCCATCAGACACAGACATCCTCCAGAAAGGTCTCATAGAAATGGATAACTGGTGCCAGAGCCATGGCCTTAAGCTAAATGCCAAAAATGTATAGTCATACCCTTTGGGAAAAACAAGGTAACCCCTAATTACCACATAGGTGGTAATCCATTAAACACGGAAGAAGTTATCAGGGACCTGGGGACCCAAGTTGACAGTAACCTCTCTTTTGACACTCACATTGCCAAAGTGGTTAAGAAGACCTTCTACATTGCCCACCTGATCATGAAGGGATTCACATCCAGATCAGGAGAGGTCATTGTACCCTGTACTCTTCACTTATCAGACCAATGATTGAGTACAACGCCCATTCGAATGTACCTTACCCGACACCTGCAGCAGTTGGAAAGACCCCAAAAGTTCCTCACCAAAAGGATAAAGGGGCTCAAACATATGTCATACGATGCCCGACTGAAGAAACTCCAGCTCTATTCAGTCGCATACCGTCTGCTCAGAGGTGATCTGTGCCTGACATACAAGGCCATGTCCAACCCGGAATTAATGGACATGCTCCACCTCAAAAATCCAAATCCACCAGAGCCACGAGAGCAAGAGACTTAAACCTCAACACGGATATAAATAGGACGTGCTGGAGGGACAGATTCATCACCCAGAGACTCCCTACACTATGGAACAGAATCCCAGTCCATGTGAGGCAGAGCCCCTCACTGACTCTGTTCAAGAGAAATCTTGACGAGTGGATGGGAGATCGTAGGTTTACCCCGGGAATCATCTCTGTATCACTGCTGGACAGAGGCACAGCAAATTAATGGGTATAGTATTCTCATCCTAAGGGGTGGTGAAAGCCACACACACTCTGGCTAGGCTTATAAATGCCCTAGGGCAGATAGCCTAGTATGAACCTATGAACCTCTCAACTGTCCCCAATTTTGGCTCAACATGTTGCTTTCCCCCTAATAATCTCTCCGCAAAATAGCAATTTTGGCAGAAAATGTGGAGGGTTTACTTTACTTTTATAAATAACTGTAATGATTAGAGTTATACATTATTTTTATTTCAGAAATGCATGTAGATTCTCTAATTTTGTCAGCTGCTCTAAGTTAACTGTGCTCATATTAAAATGGTGTCCCTTCTTTGACAGGTTCCCAGCTGTATTGTCTGGCAATTTTATATTTTTGCATCACATTTTTGGTCTGTTTTTCATAAAATTGCGGTTTTCTGGCAAATTAGTGGCAAATTGTTAAAGACTGAAGTTAGAAAATAATGGCAGACATTTGAGTTTCAGATTTCATACCTTTCAGAAAATTCGTACTAATGCAAGACCAACTACTTTGCCTCAGTTTTATTTATGAGTTTGTTGCTCTAAGAGGTTGAGAGGTGTGTGTGTGTGTGTGTGTGTGTGTGTGTGTGTGTGTGTGGTAGGTAGGTAGCATACCTCTCAACTGTCCAAATTTTGCAGAATGTCCAGATTTTTGCCCCATATTTTCTGTCTGTTCCTCATAAATTTTGTGATTTTCTAGAAAATCATTTGAAGGCTGAAGTTGTTAAATAATGACAGACATTTGAGTTTCAGACTTCATGTCCTTTAGAAAAGTTCATACTAGCACAAATCCTGTTATTCAAGCAACTTTCTCATACTAGCACAAATCCTGTTATTCTAGCAACTTTCTAAGTTCACGAGAGCATTATTTAATATCTGTCCCTGTTTACTTTAGGCTTTGTCCATATTTCTTGCACTAAGAGGTAGGTAGGGGTGTGTGTGTGAATGAAACATCCTAGTTAGGGGTAGCACGTGGTTAGTAATTTACTCAAGCTCAAAATCTGTACCTTAGTTACAGAAAACAAAAGCATAAATTCTCTACCCCAACTACCATGCTGCATTTTTCAAAGAACATTTCAGGTTAATTTTCAATTCAAGGAACCGAGTTTGAGTGAATTTATATTATATTACTGAAGAGGCATTACAGTGAATGTCTCTTCATCGACACTAAAAGAACGAACCGTGAATTACGAGAATGGCCGTAGCTTGGCTGGGGAGGGGGGGGGTAGCAGTTTGAGAGCTGTGAGTACAAATTTGAAAATCCTAGCTACACCCCTGATCTTAACCCATATACTCTACCTATACTATCACAGGAAAATCTCCCCTTACACACAAAATTCTTTCCATTATGTTTATCAAAATGTTGCACAATATATTGACAACAGCTACACTTTCCACAAGGGAAAGTGCCAAACAGAGCTGTTGCCCCATTCCTATTGCATACAGGCAACTGGAACCTTCCATGCACTATGAAGTCTTTTATACTCCTGCACCTTGAATAAGAAAACATGGGGAACTCATTTGCTTTTATTGCAAGAAATTTACTCCTTTCTAAAATACCCCAATGATATTTAACCAAGTCAGTAAAATTTCTAAAAATACTGTTTATTTAGTCACAGAGCATAATCTCTGTCTATCCTGCTTTTGTGCGTCACTATATGTATTATGAACTGTTTTTACACTTTTATTTTCTTGTATAACACTCTTCCTACTTTCTTCCACTACTACTCTATTATAACCCCTATCTACAAATATGCTAACTGCTTTTTCAGTTTCCCTCTCATATTCCTTCTTGTCACTGCATAATCCTCTTATTCTAAGAAGCTCTCCATATGGAATAGACTTAATATTGGTCTTTAAGGGTGTTTGTTCTTCTTTAAGAGAATGAACACCCTTTGACTTTTGCATCTGTGTGTCCCTGCGTGTATTAACACACTCACCTCCTGCTACTGCTTCTTCTTTTCCATGTCCGCTTGCATGGAATTTAAACATAATGAACAAATACCCCTGCCACTTTCAAATTAAGGCAAGTGGACGAAGGAATGACTGAATCTTACTAGTGTGTGTGTGTGTGTGTGTGTGTGTGTGTGTGTGTGTGTGTGTGTGTGTGTGTGTGTGTGTGTGCATGTGCACAAGTGCATGTATGTGTGTATACTTGTATGCAGGTGATTGTACTTTCACTTTTACTCTTTGTTCCTCTGAGCAAATATATGGGAGAGTGGTTATAAATTACAGCACAGTCAACTGCTCCTAATCCTATGGTAAGCAATTCTATAAAACACAAAAGTGTAGAACAAACATGCCCTTCAGTACCAACTGTAGCGCACTTTCTTTTTATTATGACACTTGTACTCTTGTCTTTCATGTTCTGTTAGTAATTTTGATATATTTCAGAGATGTTTTTGCAAGGGTATTGTTTATGACATGCACAATTCTGGCATTTCATCCCATGGATAGCCAGTGGTTGTTTGCTACATATCACATGTTCTAGTAGCATTTCAGTTCTGAAAGAAATCACCAGGGATTGAGTATAGTGATCTGTGCCCTGAGTGATTTGCTTAGCAGTCTCCATCAAATCTAGCAGTAGTGCATGGGTTCTGCCTGAGTCACCAGTATATACAGATTCATATTCCTGTCACAACTTGCCTGTATATTTGGCATTCTATCCCCTTTAATGTCTTAATAAGTTATTTCTGTTGATGGAGAATCATATTTTTTCACGTTTTTGTTCTCTTAACTGATGATGTAATATATACTATTTTGTCAGTATCAGAATGAACATAAGTACCATTTATTTACAGGAGCAGCACTATAGACTTTGATCTGTGGGTGGACAAAAACTTTGTTTCAATCACCACATCCCACCACCCCACCCCTCATTAGGACACAGTTGCACAACCTACCCATTTTCTTACTTATAGGACATATTGCAGATTCTGGCAGATCCTTGATCTAATACTTCACAATCTGCATAAGAACTGCTATGTAGTTATTTATGCTTTTTTGACTTTGCTCAGTTTTTGATGTCTGCCTTACCAGCAGCATTTTTCAGCCCATCCACTTCTATCTGTTAACATTTTCCATATATTGTCTTAAGTGTATGTTTGTGTGTGTGAAATGCCTTAATTAGGGATGACAAGTTAGTTAATTTGCTCAAGCTCAAACGCTGTACCTTAGTTACAGGAGACAAGAGCCTGAATGCTCTACACCAACTGTGAGAGCACCATATTTTTCAAACTTTAAGTGAAACATCTGGACAAAGCTACAATTAATGGTGGTACAACAAAGGCCCCAAATCAGATCAATGTTTAACTATTACTCTTTCAAACCTAGAAAGTTGCTAGAATAATTGATTTTTTGTTATCATATATTTTCTGAAGGATATGAAACCTGAACACAAATGTATAACATTATTTAGTGATTTTAATTTTCTGTGATTTGCCAGAAATTTGTCAAAAAATCATACATTTTATGAAGAACAGACCCAAAATATGAGACACAAATCTGGACATTCTGCAAAAATCTGGACAACTGAGAGGTACAGAGACCACTCAAAGTACATTTTCAAAGAATTGTGATCTTCAGAGTATTTTTAAGGAATTGTAATCTTCACGGGAAGAACATTTTTTGCCTCTCATGCTAAGTCTGTTTTCAATGTGCAACTGTTTTGTTTAGCAAATGGTCATCACTGTTTGTGCTATAGAATTTGAAAGCAGTGTTAGTAACACAGCAGGTAGCATTTGACGCAGAATGCTATGGGTTCTACTCCCACACCATGTAGATGAATTGCTGATACTGTGTTGTACTTTAAGAAGGGGTGGGACAACTGTAATCCTGAGTGTGTCAATGCCTAGTAACTACCAACCTGTTGTCAGTTTGCCAGCCATTCCCTATCGTAATATTACCAGCTTAACAATTATTTTTTAAATGTAACATAGGCAAGTTATTCTTCAAGGGCAGCAGGCAATGAATTTGTATGTGAAACACTGAAATATAAAGTTGTTTGCTAGCAGCAACGTGTTCATTAGTTATAGATCTCTTAAATGTGGAATTTTTCAGATGACTTTTACTTCTGCAGAGATTGTGATTATTGACTGATATTGAGTGACCTTTTATGGTTGAAATGTTCCAAAATAAGCAGTTTTCTCATTGACCCATAGGTTTTCTTTCATTGTTTACTGGAAAAATGTTCAAAACAACACATTTAAAACACACTCTAACAAGTGGTGCTATATTCTACAAGGAATATAACTTAATACAATCCAAAAGGTGAAGCAAAGAACAGGTCTGCATGGTCCTAAAAATGTGTGCAAGGGCCCCACATTTTGAAAGTAGCCCAAAGGTAGACTATATCCACCACTGGCCAGATGCATTTTATTTGAATATGGGTTTCAATGCTGTTTCAATGACTGTGAGCTTCAAGGGCAGAGAAGTTTACTGTTAATGTTAAGACTGTTTTCATTGTGAGACTGTATTGTTTTGTTTAGCAAATGCCTATCAGTGTTCGTGTTATAAAATCTGAAATAAAAGCTTTAAATTAACTCTAAAGATCTGTAATCATTGTAGAAATAAAGAAGAATACAGTACGCGCACTGACTAGTTTGGACAGTGTTTATGGTAACTGGGGAAAAATAGCCAAGTAATGTGACAATGGAAGGCTGCAGTTGGGGTATGGGGGTGGTAGGCTGCTGTGTGTATGTGCATGTGTAGGGGACCCCTGATCCATTACCCTGCCTATGGTCCCATTTGACCAAGATCTGGCTCTGAGTGTATGTAAAAGCATTGTAGGACAGACAATGATTTGTATAAAAAGGTCTAATCTAAGATTTAATCCAGCTTCAAACAGCACATTAGCCACTTTTGAATCTCTACTCAGTAATGATATTAGAGGTTGTTCTTTCTAGATCACCAGTATGCTAGTTTTATAATGTTAACCAACAAGGAAAGGGAAGCACTTTTTAATCTGTGGTCTAATAAGAACTTAAGATTTCTGAAACCTTATATGGATTTATTTGGTTTCTACAAAAGAATTATTGAGTGATGATGCAAATAATTATGAGATGACTAACAAATAATATTTACGATCACATTGATCAAATGCTAGTTGATTATTTATGACCAAGAGAGTTTCTATGGAGTCATATAATTATCTGAAAATAGACTATCCCAAATTGGGAGCATTTTCAGTATCCCAAAGATAGACAAAAATATGGTAAAGCCCTCATTTTATCTAACAGTTTCAGCATCTAGATTTAAAGCTGAATCTTTGCCTAAGCTGAAAGGATACTAAGTTAAAGGGCATAATGTGTAAAGTAAAATCCTATATTAGATATTCACAGAATTTAAAAAAAAAATAGTCATTGCCATTGTGGACTAGTCTAAATGTTACTCAGATATAGTTGACATAATATATAATTATACAAATGCATTCTGCAGGAGTTAGTAACTGATTGGGCAAGAGAACACTTGAATTTTCATACTACTTTATGTAATAAAAATATTTTTTTCTTTACAAGTTATTAGATTTAATTTTGAGAAACAACGTTTTGTTGATAGCAGTCAGGAATGGCAATAGGGACAGTATGTGCTCCATTCTTTGTGATTATTTTCTTGGCCATTTGGAAAAAAAATCTTATCTTATGCAAGAGGTTATAACAGTATTATTTTGTTATGAATGTTATAAACATGATCTGTGTTTTGCATGGAGAGGCAGTCAGTCATCTTTCAGTGGATGAGTCAACAAACTGAATAATTGTTTGACAGTTACTTGTCACTTGTATCTTCTTTGTCCACACTGCTAACTGAACATTAAGTTATCTGAGGAGTCATCTAGTCTTTATTCCCTTCTTTCATGATGTCTGGAGGCCAGTACATTATAAGCTTAACAGTTAAATTTATTAACCAATCTGCTATTAAATATATATGCTGTTGCTGCTTTCCATCTGTTCCAAATGGCAGGGGGTTCCAACAATATCACAGAAATAAATTTATGGTGAGAACAGACTGAATTGAATGTATGTCAATGGCAACACAATGTAGCAGAATAAATAATAATAATAACAACACATTTAGGTCAAGTCAACACTGTTATTCTTAAACAAAATAATGGATAAGTCATTTATGAATAATTGTCCCATTTAAATTGATTTGGGATTATTCAAATGCAGGACATCTAAACTTTGGTAGAGAACTTGTCAGAAAAGTGGAACTCTCATGATTACAAAACACACAAAAAAAAATGTTCCTGTTGGAAGACAAGAAACTTAAACCTCCTGATTAGGGGAGCAAGCAACTACACTCTTTTGAACTGTGTATCAACTAACACCAAGACTGAGCAAACTTAAATAAAAGGAAGAAGGAGTTGAAAATTCTATACCCAGCTTCTCAGTCCTCTCTAAGTCTAGCTGCCATGACAGGAAACTAGCAACCTTTCAGTTTTGACATTCTGAGTGTCAGTCAGCTATCCATTGACAAACTTTTAGTCTCCCATTATAAATAGCAACTTTATGAAACGTATAACACATTCATAGTGAGCAGAAGAAGGTAGATACATCACTGTATGAATAACATGGATGTCAGGAATTCACTGTCATACTAGTGGGCACAAAGCACAAAACTCATTTTTGCACTTTAATGTCAAAGTTTGTTGCATAACAAGCATTGTTTAAGTTTACTATTAGCTATTCTTGTTACCAGTATAGGGGAACATTCCTTCTAGCTACTGATACTTCAGCCCTGCTGATGTCTTTTAAAATTTACCAGCACTCCTGAACTGTAGGTGCCTGCACAGATCTCCACTGGTTGGTAATATATTTCTTTTTGGCTTGGACCATTAAATACAAAGCTGGGTACCCACATGTCTGGCAATATACAGAATATTGCCAACTTCTTCCTCTCTTTGGATGTAGTCTGGAATCTGCATCCCATACTACCTCAAAACTGCACCCAGAAGGGATTAATTAATGGACACTCCCAAACTATATGCTCCCATGTTGGGTTAAACCTGGGCAGCTGATAACCTCAACATAGTGGAGGGTAATCCAAACCTGTCCCAAATGTTCTATCTGGTGTTAAAAACATTTGGTGCATGCAGTTCCATGCACAGATTCTCCATCTGGGAGATGATGTAGTAGAACCTGACCACACCAGGCTCTCTTAATTACCTCCTCCCCAATGCATGGAGCAGACATTTTAGGAATATTCTGTAGGAATTCAGAAACCAGGGGTAAGACCACTGTGTTAAAATTTCAATAATAACTGACATAGGAGATTTGCTCAGCAGGTGTTGTGGGTAACCATTTGTGAATAGAGCTAAATCACTAGTTGAATGCACCTGTTGAAGGTGAGTTAGGTATTTATGAATTGTCTGAAGCTGATACAAGTGAAGAACCTGACCATGATGAATACTGTGGTCTATACTCAATTCAGCAAAAGTCTTTAACCCATGATCAGAGCATAGCTGTACACCTAACAGGCTATGCTTACCCCATCATAGCTTCCAAGGAAATGTCTGCTTTATAGTTTGAAACGGTGGCTGTGCACCATAGGGAAACAACAAAAATGCAATCATATGCATGGGGGTCGGTTTCCTGCAGAATCGCACACATGGCCCTATATAGTGTATTTACATGTTGTACAGCTCCCATGTAGCAATAATTCAAATAAAATCCAGCAGCAAAGGCATATAAAAAAGCTGTTGGCATATGCTTCCAGGTCTCTGTGTCAAAAAGCAAGGGACTTCTGATGAATGTAGTCTATCATATATGGGACCAACACTGGTGACAGTGTGGGCATATATATATAAGTCAGTGCATACACAGAGAATGGCCGCTTGACACGTCATTAACAGGTTAGCAGGTGAATTTCACCTAAAGACTGTGGGGCATAATAAGTGCATAAGGCACCTCTTGTTGGAGTTTGGGACCACAAAAACTGGAGTAGAACATTATTTCATTTCAGCAAAGACCTATATGGGATTCTCATTGCCAGTCTCTGAAGGATATAGAGGAGTTTAGGATATCAATCCATGCTGACTAACAGAAGCTTAAATTCAAAAGGAACCCCCCCCCCCTGTTTTTGCCATTCCTGAAAGGGGATATCTCACTTGTGTTGTATAATTTTCATGTTTATGGCTCAAATTTCAGCTGGTGTCTTAGCAATTGTAACACCTAAGCACAATGAAGTTATATTTGCCTTGATAATCTTGGCCCAGACACAGCCTAGAGGATAGAAGTAAGGAAATAGAGGTGTTTGGTCTGTACCCAGAAACCTACTGCCAATGACTCAAAATGGTCCATCTGCTAGGAAGGTCTTGATACATATCGGTCATAAATATGAAAATGTCATATGATAAAAGTGCAACCAACCCCCAACCTGGAGGTTCATGCTTGTTATACTGCTGGAATGTGGTATTAAATTTGTTGAAGTGCATGGCTAAAGGTTACAAAACCAAGAAAAACAAGAATGGTGCCAGAGAACACCCTTGCTTAACCCCATCCAGAGGATATGGATAGGCCCTGAAATATAGGGTCCAATCTGGTCAACTGCAGATAAACCTTAATATATAGTTGAAGTAAGCTCTATGAATGTAGTAAGAAAGTGAAAAAAAGCTAATATTTCAAATAGATAATATCATTTAACATTATCAAAAGTCTTTTCAGCATTCACAGAAAGCATGACTGTGGAGGTGTTATGAAATGAGGTTCTTTCCAGCCACAATACTGCCTTCATGATACGATGCTAAGCTGCTCAGTGTTTCACAAAACCTGCCTGATCCTGGTGCTCTAAATGTGGGAGAATTGGCACTATTCTGGCCACCTAGGTTTCCATACAAAATGTTCTTATCAATTTTAAGAAGTGAGATTGACCTATAACTGGAGGGGAAGAATGCATCCTTCCTCATCTTTAATAATGGAACTATAAGAAACTGCTCCCAAGAGTGGAGAGTCATGAGATGAGCATGCACAGGGTCTATATTAGATGAACGAACACTTAAAATGTTGAGTACGACATGCTCAACAGCTTTTAAGCGAATTGTCATCTAAGCAAAGCCTCAGAATGTCGAAACAAGGAGTTTCGAAAATTTATAGTTGGCCAGCCGTCAGGAAGCCAACGGCTGATGGCTAAAATGTACTGTACACCATTACAACCTCCCCCACAAAAAAAACAAAACAAAAAAAAAAAAAACAAAAACAAATTGACAAACAAAATAAAGTGGGGGGATTCGCCCCCCACACCCACCAACATGGGGGGGCTATGCCCCCCACCCCCCTTTACACAAGGTGAACATCGAGACCACACCACAGTGGAGGACTGTAAGAATGGCTAGACAGGGTGAACTTTCTGACATCAGTCGGTGGCTTCCTGACGGCTGGCCGAGTATAAATTTTTGAAACTCCTTCTTGTTTCGACATTCTGAGGTTTTGCTTAGATGAGCATTCACTTAAAAGCTTTTGAGCATTTCATACTCTACATTTTAAGTGTTTGTTAATCTAACAGAGACCCTGTGCACAGCCATGCATGCAGCAAGCAAAAGATTTATGGCTGAAGAAGGGAGCTATTTATATACCTCTGTTGGTAAACCATCACTGTCCAGAGCATTGCTAGATTTAATTTTTTTGATAACCATAACTATCTCTTACCAAGTGATGGGATTTTTAAGACTTTGCTCCTGGTCTGCAGTTAGGGTGGAAAATCCCTGTGGGAAAATTCCATGGGAGATAAGTTCAGCCAGCAAAATCCCTTGCAAGTCTACAGCATCAGTATACATATTACTATAATAAAAGTGAAAATTATTTAATATTTGATTAAGAGATATAAGTAGAAACATTTTATCCCTTCTGGACATGCTCATCAGGGATGTGATTAAACAAAGTTTTCCTGCATTTTCTATTCAGCTGAGAACAAACGTGTGGGGAGACCTTATAGTACTGAAGTTTTAACATGCCTAATGTTTTTTACATTCTCCTATTAATTATAGCTTGAAAGTTATCTTTGATAGTGGCCAGTTCCACAAAAATGTTTCATGTCCCCTTACAGTGAACCTTTTGAGCCTGCACTATTTCCTGGTATTGCTGCTGGAGAGAGAGCAGCTTCCCCCCATTGTTTTTATAATCCATTGGCCCATGACTTCAGTCTAACATGGAGAAACCCCTAATTTGAATCCCAGAGAAAATGGGGAAAGCAGTCCCCTGACGAGTACACTGGTAGAAACTTCTGAGTAATTTCAATGAGAAATTTTGAAAAATCTGATTGCAGACTGTGTAACACAGAGAAATCACACAGAAACCAGCAAGAAATAACAAAAGCTTGCAATGATTAAAGTAAAATGATAACCAGGCTTGCCTATTTTCAGTTATAGCATTTTAGTGTAAGCAATTTCCACAGATTAGGAAATTTTACTAAATCTCTCAACAGTGTTTGTTTACATTTCGTCAGTAATAATGGTTTTATAATGAAATCGCACCACAGTTTATTGAGATCTGGTCTCAGTTAAAAAAAAAAAGTATTTTGTTTACAAAAATCTTAACCTAAGCTGAGATCACACATAAAAAAGGCATCAAGAAACATTTGCAGCTCAGTTGGTCAGTGTTATATATAGAGGTACTAATTGAATGACATTGCGTGATTCTGATTAGGATCAGCATAGTGCTACCATTCTGGGAAAAGCATTGCAAAGTAAATTAAAGAGCCATGTTACAGGCAGCAGTAGTGCTAGCCATGCGATAAGCACACTGGTGTAGTAAGGTTGGAAGTAATGACATGTCCATTACTGTTGCTACTGCTGTTATAGGATAGGGTAAGAATGGTCACAGCATGACAGCAGAAAGGTATGAGGTCAGGCCACCATACTGAGGGAACTGGGCAACAAGCTAGCTTGTGGGTCAATCAAGGGCAGCCAGTCATGCAAACACACACACACACACACACACACACACACACACACACACACACACACACACACACACACACACACACACACACGCACACACACACACACACACACACACACACACACACACACACACACACACACACACACACACACACACACACACACACATGTGTCAGTCCATTTGTTCAAAGAATATCAAGCAGTGTCCAAAAAGAAAATATACTCGCATTCAAGCCCATTCGTTCACAAATACCAAGCTCTGCAATTCGCATTCAAGCAGTCAGTCCGTTCATAAATACCAAGCTCTGCAACTCGACCCTCAAGAGCTCTGCAGTATCCATGCTCCAAGTAGCACGCTCGCTCAAGCTCTGCAGTACCAGTCCATTTCCACAGCATAAGCAACCTTCCTACTCACATCATGTAGCATTCAAAAAGCAGTCCTTTCCACAGCATTCAAAAAGTAGTCCTTCCCACTTGCATCATGCTTCCTTTCCACAGAATTCAAAAAGTAGTCCTTCTTCCAACATTCAAACATCCTTCCTGGGCAAATATGTGAGCCCTTGAGCCCAGTTACGACAGGATAATGGAGCTGACGTCATTGCACATGTGGTGACATCAGCTCAAAAAGCGAAAAAAAAAAAATTAAAAAGAAAAAGCTGGGAAAAATTTGGAAATGAAGGGGTGCCACTTAAGAATTGTGGCACCCCATTATTTGGACCCCAAAACTCGGTAAAAACTGAGTAATTCAGTACAATTGGGAGGTATGCTTGGAATGTCAGTGATTTTTTCCTTTTAATGCTTATCCTGGACAGCATTATTGAACTGAGATACTGGACTACTTGTTAAATTATGTCACTGTTTTTATTAATATATACATGTTTTTTATATGTTGGATGTAAAATGGCTCCTCCTCCTAATGTTTCAAAGTTATTGTAGCATATATAATTGTTGTTGGAGGTAGTATTTGTATTTTACATCCAAAATATGTTATGCAAGTATTTTAATGTCCACAGTCACACACACACACACACACACACACACACACACACACACACACACACACACACACATACACACACACACAGGCAGATACTCAGACCCATATATATAGAAACATGCATACACACAGCCATACACACACACACACACACACACACACACACACACACACACACACACACACACACACACACACACACACACACACGTGTCAGTCCATTTGTTCAAAGAATATCAAGCAGTGTCCAAAAAGAAAATATATTCGCATTCAAGCCCATCCATTCACAAATACCAAGCTCTGCAATTCGCATTCAAGCAGTCAGTCCATTCATAAATACCAAGCTCTGCAACTCAACCCTCAAGAGCTCTGCAGTATCCACGCTCCAAGTAGCACGCTCACTCAAGCTCTGCAGTACCAGTCCATTTCCATAGCATAAGCAACCTTCCTACTCGCATCATGTAGCATTCAAAAAGCAGTCCTTTCCACAGCATTCATAAAGTAGTCCTTCCTGCTTGCATCATGTTTCCTTTCCACAGAATTCAAAAAGTAGTCCTTCTTCCAACATGCAAACATCCTTCCTGGGCAAATTTGTGAGCCCTTGAGCCCAATTACGACAGGATAATGGAGCTGACATCATTGCACATGTGATGACATCAGCTCAAAAAGCGAAAAAAAAAAATTAAAAAGAAAAAGCTGGGAAAAATTCAGAAATGAAGGGGTGCCACTCAAGAATTGTGGCACCCCATTATTTGGACCCCAAAACTCTGTAAAAACTGAGTAATTCAGTACAGTTGGGAGGTATGCTTGGAATGTCAGTGATTTTTTTTCTTTTAATGATTATCCTGGACAGCATTATTGAGCTGAGATACTGGACTACTTGTTAAATTATGTCACTGTTTTTATTAATATATACATGTTTTTTATATTTTGGATGTAAAATGGGTCCTCCTCCTAATGTTTCAAAGTTATTGTAGCATATATAATTGTTGTTGGAGGTAGTATTTTACATCCAAAATATGTTATGCAAGTATTTTAATGTCCACAGTCACACACACACACACACACACACACACACACACACACACACACACATATACACCCACACACACAGGCAGATACCCAGACCCATATATATAGAAACATGCATACACACAGCCACACACACACACACACACACACACACACACACACACACACACACACACACACACACACACACTGATGCACAGATTCACACCTGTATATATAGAAACAAACACACACACATACTCCGTGTCTCTTATTTGTCCTTGATTTTGCAAAACATCCCTGATTTTGCCTCTTTTTATTCTGTCCCTCATATAATGTTAAATTTTCTGGTAAATCACTGAGGATTACAGTTAACCAATAATGATGGACATTAGAGTTTCATCCTTCAAGTTCATATAGTGCATCTTAATGGAAAGCATCTTGCAACGGAATGTTAAGAGATATGTACTCTCTGTCCCTGTCTCGCTCTATCTCTTTCTCTCTTACACAAACACAGAGTCCTCAGACACTTACTCACTAAGCTCAAACACTCAGAATTGCCTTACTTTTTTCTTTCTTTTTTCCATTTTGCTAAACACAATAGATCCCTTATCTAGGGAAAAGTAAAATGGCAAACTATTACTGACATTAGATTCCCTAGATGAGTCTTTCCCATTTTTTCCTTTTTCCTTTTTTTAATTTAACTCTCACTATATAGGAAATCGTGTTTAGTGTGCATAAAAATGAGATCCATGTATTTTTCTTTTCTGACTGAGCTTCACAGCAGCTTAATATACTGCTATGAAGTGACAGACTTGCTTTTTTTTGATCATGTGACATTAGTACTCTGTTTGAAAACATTCATTGTCCAATAGGGTATCATTGCTCATTATGTTCATTATCTAATGCTCCTTAATATCTTACAGCTGTTTCATGTCAGGATGAATTAGTTTTTTTTATGAACTTTTTTATCTATTACTTTTAATGAAACTAGATAAAGATATTGCCAGTTAACATAAATATATACTGTACTCTACTAATATTAATAGGTTTGAATCATTCTTACCCTCCCTGATGATAAATATTTACAACTTTTGCCTAAGTCCACCACCTCACATAGCGCAAGGAGTCCCAGAGTCATGGATCATAAGTTGGTAAGGCAGGCATCCACTAAACCAAACATTCTAGTTATAAGTTACTTCATTGTAAGGTATACAGACACATGTCTTACCAGGCTGAGCAAGGAAAGACGGATGGTTAGTTGTCTGTCTGTCTGTCCATCCATATGGTACCAGGATCCATCAGATCCCACACTCACTTAAGTCCTTGAACAAGTACCGGTATGAGTCCATCCTAGTACATGTGGCTGTCAATGACTTGAGTTGTATCTCCATGGACTATATAAAGAGAGATTTTATGGAGATCTCAGACTGCGTTCTCTGGGCAGGTATACGACCAGCACTGAACAGCATTCTACCTTGTCCAAGGATGATGCTGGAATATGAGCAAAAAATAATTCACTTCAGTAATTGTCTTAGTTTTTGGTGTAATTTAAAGGGAGCCCAATATTTATCAGCATGGAAGGGCAGGATTGCCAGGTCATGCTGCTTCACCAGAGATGGCCTGCACCTGTCTCCTCATGGCTTTCAAATACTGCCAAAGACATGATATGTCCCATAGTACCTTTTTTCACATTACCAACTAGATATACCTACCAATAAAATGAAACAAGCAAAGGAAAACATGAAGGTGTTACTGATCAATGATAGGAGCCCAAACAAGAAACTCCATTCCCTGAAGGAAGTAGAAGTCTGTGCAGTGGCTGAGTAAAAATGCCAGAGAGTATTGTGGCTGTGTAGTTCTGTAATGCTTTCCATGAGTTTAGACCAGCTACTGCACAGGAAGGAAAAAAGTGGAGGTGCCTCAATCTTCACTCAGAAGAGACTCATGTTAAGACTCGTTAAACATCATGATGGACTAGAGGTTCTTCATGCCCACATCACCATCAAAAAGGTCCCTTTCCATATATACTGACATGCTATAGAACTCCCTCTATGACCCAGGGAAGTCATAATGCCAGTCTACAAGAACTAGAGTCACTCTGCATTTTCATGGATGAGCTAAACTATTCAACTATAGACAGGGAAAAAATACCACCAGTAGTATATAAGCTCTAAGATTCTTGGACATTGTCAGTACAAATGGCCTGGAACAACTAGTCAGAGTACCCCATAGAAAGAATAACATGTTATACCTCGTCTTTAAAAATATGGATATGTCTTGTACCATCCCTTGTGTATCTTTGCCACATGTTATGTCTGGCCATCTCCTTCAAGATAAAATTGAATCCTGGGACCAGTTCTGTCGCTGGTATCTTTGAAAATTTCTCCAAAACAAACCACCTGCTCCTAAGTGATACATTGGCTAGTTTCAAATCCCCACCAAACCCAGTTAACTGTACTGAATATGTGGAAACATACAGAGCTAAACTGTACTGGAATGTAAACAGCTGAATAAATATTGTCGTACCTGTTAGAAAGAAATGAAGGGCATACCACTAAAACAAAACCCTTGTGAAACCTTAATATCAACAAGCTTTACAATAAAATGAAAATATTATTGGTTAAAAGTAAGAAAAGCAATACACAGAATGACAGAGCCCATGCCATTAAATTAAACAAGTAACTCAGGTGCTCAACTAAATCTACTCAAGCCAAGTTTTAGATGAAAATAACCACCCAAGCAGTGGACAATCACAAACCCTTTTTGCTGATTGCAAATGAAATTACCTACTCCAAAGCTGAGGAGATGGCTATCATACTAACTGATAAATGCAGCTCAAGCTTTACTCCCCCCTACCATCTGTCTCACATAAAATATCTGAAATCGACTCACCACCAGCAATCAGACAAGACCATGTCCTGAAAGTACTATCAAAACCAAACAATTGTGCATCAGTGGGTCCTGACATCATCTCAGAATGCATTTTGAATTGCATGATGCAAGATTTAACCACACTGTTATCCACACTGTTCAACCTTAGCCTCCATACAGGTTATATACCAAGTGAATGGAGAGCAGCAACAGTTATTCCCCTGCATAAGGGAGGACCTTCCTTAGACCCAGGGAATTACAGACCAATAAGTCTGTCCAACTTCATATACAAAGCCATGGAAAGATTTATCACTGAGTTAATCATTAAGAACATCAGGAACCCCAAAAGTGGAGCTGTCTCAATTTGGATTCATCAAAGGCAAGTCATGCTTACTCAGTCTAGTGGACTTTTTGAAAAGGTCACCGAAACAATGGACAAAGGAAAAATAGTACACAATCCTTACCTCAACCTGGTCAAGGCTTTTGACACAATCCCACACTCAGACATGCTATAAAAGCTTAATAAAGTAGGAATATATCCATTCCTCACCTGTTGGATTGCCAACTGTCTCATAGATAAGATGCAAGAGATAAAAACAGGGGAAGCTACCTCCACAAAAAGACCAGTCACAAGTAAAGTCTCCCAAGGTTTGGTGCTGGGACCTCTTTTGTTCAGCATTTACCTCTCAAAAGTAAATGTTGTTGCCAAAGGGCTCTGGCTAACTAAGTTTGCTGATGCCTGCAAGCTAGTAGCAATGACGGAATCCCCAAAAGACTCAGCTGTCCTACAGGAAAGCTTGTCTCAAACACATAACTGGTTCCAGATTCATGCACTACAACTAAATGGCAAAAAATGCATTATCATCTTCTAAAGAAAGTCATCTCTGCAGGGGAACTACTACATTGACAACATACCCTTAAAAGTTGACCCATGATTTGGGGACTTATGTGGATAGACACCTAACTTTTGACCACCATGTTTCCCCTGTGGTAACGAAGTCCTACACTGTGTAGCTCATAAACACGAGGATTGTTTTTAAATCCAGGGATGTCATTAGCTCCCTTTACTCAGTTCTTATTAGACCAATTATTGAGTATAATATTCCTTTTGGAATGTATATCTCCAAGCACATTCAATAGCTGGAACACCCACAGAGATCCCTTACAAAAAAAGGATACAAAGTTTATCTTTACTCAGTCCTTGTTAGACCAGTTATTGAGTATAATATCCATTTTGGCATGTATATGTCCAAGCACATTCAACAACTGGAACACCCACAGAGATGCCATACAAAAAAGGATACAAAGCTTGTACAATATGTCTTACATGGACTACTTCAAAGCCCTTTCTTTATAATTGGTTTCTTAAAGACTGCCAAGAGGTGACCTGTGTCTAACAAACAAAGCATCCTCTGACCCATTACCAATGGACTGACTTCACATTGACATGTCAAACGGTATCAGAAATACTCGATCCAGGGACTGAAATTTCACCTGCAACATTAACAGAATGACTTGGAGGGACAGGGATAGCTCATAGAAGATACACTGCTCTGGGGTAGACTCCCCATCAATGTAAAACAGAGATTATTCCTGACCACATCCAAGTGTAATTTGGATCAATGGATTTGCAACAAATGATTTACCCCAGGACCCCCTTCTGTACTACAAATGGACACAGACAGCTCCTAAATGCTTTATCCCAGTACATGCATCTGTTCCAAATATCTGTGTTTTGATCTAATAATTATCACTACAGTAATATATAAACATTGGTCTTGGAAAGGGATAGGCGTATCTAAACTCCAATGGTTTTGGTTTATTTTAAGCACCAAAGGGGATAATTAGCTAAGCTTAAAATGACCCAAAAGGGCAGTTAATCTAGTGTTAACTTATGAAACTATGTAGAATAGAGATTAGTTGCCAGTATATAACGTATAACTCTGTGCAACATCAATAGCTGTGGTAGAAGAAGGCATAAGACCATTATACCTTTATACCTTTCATACCTTTATACCTTTCATACATTTCTACAGCAGATCACTAAGCTATGGATATTTGCAGCATATTCCTGAATCACAAAGAACTATATAAGTCTGTCACACTTTGTGCAAGCCCTTTATGCAAAGCTTAGAATATTCTTTATATTTCATAATACAAATGTACAACTGACATGGAGCCATACAATATAGGTTCATAGATGTTTACTAGGCTAAGGACGACAAGGACCTTTTTAATCCTAGCCATACATCCCAAATCTCTGATGAGTTCTGATGGCACTAGCATGTATTTCAGAACTTATGCCATCAGAGAAGTAAGGAAAACCTTAATGCATGTATAATAACTATGTCATGTAACCAGTATTTACATTACATAGAAAAAATTAACAAAAACATCTATAGTCACTGACTCTGTTTCTTGCGTTATGTTCCCAGATATTGATTCACTAAATTATTAGTCTAAATCATGATCAGATGCTGCTGTTTCAGTGGAAGGTAATGCATAAGTTAACCTTACCAGTGTTATGTAAATCTACATAAGCTCATATGCATGACTTCCATGTGAGGCATGTATAGTCTGATCAGATTCTCACCAATTGCTACGAAGAAACAGGGCAGATGGCAACATTTCTAATGCTCCTGGAATCTGGCATTATATGAGCAGGGAATACTATATTAGCTAAACTTCTCTCTCTCTCTCTCTGTCTCGCACTAAGACTTCATAGCCCTTTGGTAGTGTGTAGAAATATAATGCACTCATTAGCTTTGTGACTAAATATTTCTGAAACTATATAAAAGGCTGAGCTATTCACATAATTCTATGACAGCTAACTAAATTGAGTAAGAGAGTATCATCTGAAACAGTATTGAAACTGTATTTCAAATGTGTAAAAATCTGTTCAACATAATCTACTTAAATTTATTTACCATTGTTTTATTTATTTATTTGAATTAGCACTTCTTTCTTATTGCTACATCATTTAATGACAATAAAGAAGCAAGTTAATTTGCAGAAGCTAATCAAATTAATGAAGATTATTATTTTAGTTTGTTAGAACAATCCAGAATATTTCATCATGTATAACTAGGTTAATGGAGTATCTGCCCTGCTTTTGACAATTAATTGTCTTTGACATTTCACTAAGCATGAAACTAGAAGGAATCATTAATTTGTGCATCTCTTAATAACAACTGTTTAGTAGAGATAGGCTTGATTAATAGACTTAATTTTTCTTTTTTTAACTCTGTAGATAGAATTTATATTTTTCTAGTTATTAAATAGAAATTTACAGAATGTGGTCAGTTTTTTCTTTACTGTAGTCTGTCAATGTCAGCTATGAGTACAGGCTCAAGGTCCAAATCTTTAACCTTTGTGGTCCTGTGAACTTCTTCATCAATCTGTGTTACTGTCAACTTGGAGAAAAAATAGCTGAACTACCCAGTCATCATTTAAAGACATTAAAGCATTAAATCATGTCTAGTAAATCTGCTCTGGGTACTATACTCCCCATTGCCACTTAGCTAGGACTTTAGGATTATCCCAGTGCCATAAATTGTAAAGATAAACCTGCACAACAAACCTCTGTCATTGATACATTTTTCTGAACTGTTTCACAAATATTCTAAAAATAAAAGAATAATTCAAGGAGGAAATAAAGCAAATCGCAAATGCTAAGCATTTCATTTAGACTTTATAGTAATGAATGAAAAACAAAAGTACATTATTATGCTACAGTAATAACTTATAAGCACACTGCATTTTGTGCTATTTTTGTAGTAAAAGGAAACATTTGTCAAGTTATTTGTAAATGTTTTGCAGTTCTGCTCCTGAATCATCAAAGTTTAAAACAAGCTTCTCAAAATATGTAACTCAGCTATATAAATATACAAATGAACAAAACCTTATAGTAAATAATCAGCTAAACAAATAAACTTAATTTTGTTTAAATTTGTTTATCACATTATGTTCATTTTACAAACATTTCTATATACTTACATCCCTTACTCTGAATAGGTAAGAAGACCAATGTAACCAAAGATTTCAGGCACATATCACAGTCTTTTCCAGACTTGTAAATATATGAAACCAAACATTCACAGAAAAGGTAAGACTAAAATTGCAGAGCAAAGATTCATAACAGAATATACTGATTTCTTCTAAAATCAGAAAACCAAGTACTATAAGAAACGAATTTATTCAAGTTTAGAGATTAATAACTGTTTCAAAACTATGAAAGTTCCACATAACAGAACAAAACTGAAAAGTGCATGGTATAAAGTGAACCACTATAAAAGCAATGACAAAAGTCATAAATGTAAACAAATGAGCATCTTGCAACAAACAAAATCATTTATAGACTGACTTACATATGTTGCAGTCTAGTACTAAATATTTGGGAAGTTAATAAGAGTCATATACTCAAAGGCAACTGGCTGGAGTGCCTTCTGTGTGGAGTCTGCATGCTCTCCTCGCGGTCGAGTGGCCTCCGAAAGACATGCGTGAATGGGCGTGCCTTCGCTGAAGGGTGGGTGTCGGGCTGGCAACTCGGCACCATAAAAATCTAATGCCAGTCATTAGCAGACCGGAGTTCCGCTGTGGCGACCCCTAAATGGGTAAAGACGAAAAGACAAACAAACAACTCAAAGGCAACTTACAGCTACCTGAATTATAAATAAGGCAATACTTTAGTAAACTATTCCTGATGTTCATGTTGAGGACACAAAATGTGAGTCATGACTGGTAAAACCATATCATAACTCCTCGTAGCGCATGGACCATCATCTGCTCTATGTACTATTAGCTACAGAAAAAAAATGTAGGACTGCAAAGTGTTTTATTGGCACACAGCAGGTAGAAATGAAATGTCTCTTTGAAGTGCTGGTGGCTTTAAAAGTTGTTAAACACTTTGGTCTACCACATTCTATGTTTATACATGTGTCAGAATCAATTACCTAACAACTTTTAAAGCTGTTTAGCTTCTGTTTCTGCTTTTTGCTAGGCAGAACTAATTGCTGTCAATCTTTAGCTTGAGAATCAATCTTGACAGCTTATTAAGCACCTTTCTAACACCAGAAAAGTCGTTAACAAGCTTATCTTTTTCAAATTTTTCAAATGTAATTGCGGCATTCCTTGCAATGCATTCATATTTAGCCTATCCACAAAGATCTGATATTTACATTAAGAAGGTTTATGGTCTGCACTGTTGTGGCAGGACAGGTAGCGTACATCCTTTTAAGCTGGGAATTGCTGGTTGAAGTCCCAGCGTCTGCTATTCTAAAAGTGTATAAGTTCTGGCTTAAACACTTGGGCTTCAGGCCAGTTATTCTACATTAAGAAGGTTTGTGGTCTGCACTCTTGTGGGAGGAGAGGCTGGATTCTACCCTTCTAAGCTGGGAATTTCTGGTCACAGGCTTATTGTTACTTCTTATTTGAACTGTTTCTTCCTGAAATTGGTGCACCTTGTTGCTGTAGCATAGACCAGATTCAGACCTGCTGAATCTAACTTTGTTTGTATAACGTGAGCACTGATCCAGGCCACCTTTTTTTGGAGAAGGTTCCCCTGCACCCTAGTAAGCAGGGGTGTGCAGTTAGAACTTGTCTGATTGAAGACTGCTGGAACAGGGATCAGTTTTGAGCTTTTTTCTGGTTAATTGGGTAACTTGTTTAAATCAGTTTGTTCATTTTCTATTGTTTTATATATATATATATATATATATATATATATATATATATATATATATATATAATGCACTTTATTCATCTGCTTTTACTGTATTTGTGTTTCTTCCTACTTTATTACTGGGAGCATTGACTACAACTCTGATCTGTGATGTATAACAATAAGTATCCTTTTCTGTGCTTTTAAACTGTTTTTTGAGTGTATCTGCTTTATTTTCTGAAAAAACAAAAAAACAAAAAACAAACAAAAAAAAAAAAAATATATATATATATATATATATATATACATATATATATATATATATATATATATATATATATACACTTGTTTCCTGCCTTTCTAAGTTAGTATAGTCCAGTTTTCAGGTTAGTGCTGAATTCAGGGCTGTGTTACAAATCTCTGTGTTTGCCCATACCTTACCTGGATAGATGGAAGTTTCTCAGTTCACTTGTGAGAGAGGGGAGCTTTGAGCAGCCTATCTGTCCCCGAAGCCCAGAAATTAGTAGTTTATTGGCCATTTTGGGCTAATTTCTATCTCTTTCATTTCCCTGCTATAAATACCATATTTGCCCAGTTTTGCGTGCCGGGCAGTGCCGGTTAGCTAGGGTAAAACTATTCCCAGCTCCACAAAGTCTCCTCTTCAATTGTTCCCTTGGAACTAGACAAACTTTCAACTTAAGCACTCAAGCCATTTATTTCTCAGCCCGGCACTTGCTCAAAAGTTATAGCAAGCACTTATAAACTCTAGCACTAGACCCTTCTGTACTGTACAGAAGGACAAGGCTCTCTATTTGACCTTACCAGCCATCCAGTAAAACAGTTCACTGTACCTATCCAGGCATATCCAAAGGGCAGTTTCAGGTGTACTCTCCAGTCCAAATGGTGAATCTGGGCATTTTGAGGCAATGTTACAACTGCCTCATGTGCACAGACAACCCTCTTCTCCTACCATCAAACACTAGTATGTGCAAGAGATGCAGTTATACAGCCAAACTAGAGGCTAAGCTCTCTCAATCCTTGACTGGATCAGACAGTCAAGAGGAGAAGGGAAATACTTGTATCACACCACCAGTCTTACATAGACCCATTAAACCATCAGCAAAAAACACACATAAATACATGAAAACATACTCGGAGGCTCTAAATAAAAATCTGCAAAACCAGCAGAGACCTCCAAAGCAAACATCCAAGCAGCCTCCACCCCCCAACACAAACCATGAACCACATACTTCACAAAACCAGTGTGCCATGGAATCACAGCCCTTAAGGCAAAATAACATACCCAACATACTAGTAATAGGTGACTCTATAGTCAGGCACACTGACGTCCCACTCACTAGGCAGAATAAGGAGAAGGTTACTGTTAGCTGCCTGTTGGGTGCCAGGATCTGCCACAAAACACAAGCACTCAGGTCACTCCAGAACAAGTACAAATATGACTCTGTCATTGTCCATGTTGGTGTGAATGACCTGAGCCGTACCTCCCTGGACTACATGAAAAGAGACACGGAAGAGCTCTCTGATCACGTTGCCCAGGACTGTATGACCTTGACCCTGAGTAGCATCCTGCCCTCACCAACAATGATACCATGGTATAAAGAAAAAATTCTCGATTTTGACAATTGGCTAAGTTTCTGGTGTCATTCAAAAAGGATCCAGTGTCTGTCTGCCTGGGATGGCATGCTCGACAAGCCACGCTGCTTTGCTAGAGACAGCTTTCACCTGTCACCCTTAGGCTTTTGAATACTGTCCAAGGCTCTTGCCACCCCCATAGTGCCTTTTTTAGGCAAGGCTCAAAAGACAAACCCACTGCCATAAATAGCACAAGTAACAAAAAACTGAGGGTAATGGTACTCAATGCCAGAAGTCTAAACCTCAAAATGCATACACTCGAGGCACTCCTCAGTATGGAAAAAATATATGTACAGTAACAGAAACCTGGTTTAAGGTTCCAGAGAGCACCCCAGCACTACCAGGCTACAACTCATATTATACATTTCAGCCACAGAACCCAAACCGAAATACAAAAGGCGGGGGCATATCCATATTCATAAAGGATACCCACACCTCCATGTTAGTGGCACAATACGATGCTTCAGAGGTCATCCACGTGCAACTAACAATGGGCAAAACTGCAATTCAAATTATAGCTTGATACAGATCACCCACCATGTCCCAGGACCCCCATTCCGTGTTTCTGGAAAGACTGGGAAACATAAAAGTCCTACAAAACACCCTAATATTGGGTGATTTCAATTACCCAAACATTAACTGGGAGAACTACTAAAATACTAACTCCCTTGCCCAACTTTTCCTAGCATTTCTAAACTCAAACGCCCTGGTTCAACTGGTCAACACTCCCACTAGTGGTGACAACATATTGGACCTGGTCATCACCAACATGGGCGACCGGTGTTCCACACCAGAGGTCAACCCCTCGCTGGTTAGATCTGACCATAAACAAATCACTTTGGATATCCATATTCCTCCCCCACCCCCAGACAAGAAAACCACCGTGAAAAACTTTTCAATAGCAAACTTCACGTTACTTAAGACCGAGGTGGAATGTTTCAAAACCCCCATGCTGAAGGATAACACTATCCAAGCTGCAAAATCCTTTACTAATGTATTCTATGGGCAGCTACAAGAATGCATGGATCGTGCCATCCCAAGCAAAACCAAGACTCACTCCTCCAAGAAAAGGAAACCAGTCCGGTGGACTCCTGCCTTAAAAAGCTATACAATAGAAGAAGGAAACTAGTACAGAAAAGAGTAAAATCCCAAGAAGGGAAGACATCCCTGATCAGTATCAGCAAGAAACTACGATCCCTCAAAAAATCATCCAAAGCGAGCTTTGAAAGAAAAATTGCCAATGACTCTAAAGATAACCACAAGGCATTCTTTAGCTATGTCAAGAATCTAAGTGGCAATGCTCATATCTGCTTGGAGTTAGTGCAGAATGGCACAAAATAGACGGAACCGACTGATATCGCCAACATCCTGGCAGACAGGTTCAGCACAAACTTCACCCCCCTCTCACCCCAAAAGGGCTCATAACCATACCAGAAGAATGTAGACTCCCTGAAATTACAGACACTCAGGTTAAAATAGCCCTCTCTAAAGCCAAAAACACAGCATCAATGGGACCGGACGGTGTCCTCGGCTGTGTCCTTCACAAGCTCAAAGACAAACTAACCCCTCACCTAAACACACTGTTCAAACTCAGCCTCTCCACTGGCTACATGCCCATAGATTGGCGCACAACAATGGTTATTCTGCTCCACAAAGGTGGAGCCACAACAGACCCTGGGAACTAACACCCTATAAGCCTGACTAGCTTGGTCTGTAAGGCTATGGAGCGCATCATCATGGAACTCATTAACAGAGACATTGGGAACCTCCAAACACTTGACCCTACCCAGTTTGGCTTTGTTAAAGGCAGATTATGCCTCCTAAACCTGGGGGACTTCTTTGAGACAGTTACCAAGGCTATAGATGAGGGAAAGGTGGTACATACAGCCTACCTAGACCTCGCTAAGGCCTTCGACACCATTCCTTATTCTGGTATTATAGACAAGCTCACCAGCCTGAACATAAACCCCTATGTCACAAGATGGGTTGCCAACTGGCTCACAGACGGAACCCACATAGTGCGAGTTGTGGGAGCTAGGTCCGACTCTAAACCGGTTACATGTGGCGTTCTCCAGGGCTCAGTGCTAGGACCCCTCCTGTCCAGCATATACTTCTCAGAGGTACAGGCAAGCACAGGAGGACTATGGCTGACCAAGTTCACAGACGACTGCAAACTAGGGGCTATAATTGACTCTCCAGCTGACACAGATATCTTCCAAAAGGGTCTCACTGAGATAGATACCTGGTGTCAAAATCATAGCCTCAAGCTAAATGCCAAAAAATGCATAGTCATCCCCTTTGGAAAAACAAAATACCCACAAACTACCACATAGGTGGCAGTCCCCTAAATATGGAAGGCGTAATAAGGGATCTGGGGACCCAAGTAGATAGTAATCTCACCTTTGATAATCACATTGCCAAAGTGGTTAGAAAATCCTTCTACGTGGCCCACCTATCACAAAAGGGTTCACATCCAGGTCAAAAGAGGTCATTGTGCCCCTCTACTCATCACTCATCAGACCTTTCATAGAGTACAATGCCCCATTTGGGATGTACCTTACAAGACACCTGCAACAGCTGGAAAGACCACAGAAGTACCTCAGTAAGAGGATCAATGGCCTCAAACAGATACCCCATGCAGCTCGACTGAAGAAACTCCAGTTGTACTCGGTTGCATACAGCCTACTCAGAGGTGATCTCTGCCTGACATACAAGGCCATGTCCAACCCAGAACTGATGGACATGCTCCACCTAAACAATATCTTATCCCCTCGAGCCCACACACTCTAGGGATATAAACCTCACCACAACAATAAATAGGACATGCTGGAGGGATAGATTCCTGTCCCAGAGACTTCCCATGCTTTGGAACAAGATCCCAATCTACATTAGGCAGAGCTCCTCGCTAACACTCTTCAAAAGAAACCTTGATGAGTGGATGGGAAACAGAAAGGTTACCTCAGGGATCACTTCAGTGACTCTGCTGGACAGAGGCACAGGGAACTAATCTAAGGGGGTGGTGAAAACCAACACATTCTGGATAGGCTTACAAATACCTTCTGGCAGATAGCCTAGTACCCACCTATGAACCTATGGAAACTTTTAAAACTGTTTCATCTTCTGTAACTGCTTTTTGGTGTCAGTTTACCGATTGCTGTCAATCCCTAGCAAAACACTCAGTTTTAGGAGCTTATTAAATACATTTCTGATATCATACAGTTCCTTAATACGTTTATTTTCCCTTTTTGTAGTGTAATCATGGCATTCCATGTACTTCTTTTATATTTAGCCTATCTAGAGAAATGTCAAAGTTAGTTTAGAATTCTTTTTTCAAGTTATGGAAGCACACATTTACTGTTTTTTTGCAATGCAAACGTTCCATAGCCAACCCCTGTGGAGCCTGTGTGCATGACTGAGTATTACCATGGTTTGCACTTATTTCATTCTATATGTAAAATGTATACACAGCCAAACATTTCATGGAAGGATCAACTGCATTAAAATTCAAAACACAATATTTTTCTCATAAATGGGGACATATTTTTACATAAGAAATTAGTTGAACCTTGACCTTTCCCATTTAGAAAATAGGTTCTGAACTTCATATTAGCATTTTTAGGGCATTAATGTAAGTTATAAGACCTTTTAGATTAAGCCATTTGACTCACAGATTTGCTTAGACCTTTCTAATTCACAAATACAATTAACTAATGTGTGTGTCTGTGTGCACAGTGTGGCACTTTGTGTGTGTGTGTGTGTGTGTGTGTGTGTGTGTGTGTGTGTGTGTGTGTGTGTGTGTGTGAGTGTGTGTGTGTGTGTGTGTGTGTCTGTGTGTGTCTGTGTGTGTGTGTGTGTGTGTGTGTGTGTGTGTGTGTGTGTGTGTGTGTGTGTGTGTGTGTGTGTGTGCGTGTGTGTTTGTGTGTGTGTAAGTGCATGCATGCACATATGTGCTTGAGTGTTTGTATGACGAGTGTTAGTGTTTTCAAACCATGCACATAATAGAATACATACCTGCTTTCTTTGTGACAGCAGGAGTAATTAAGCGCCAGACAGTACCAACACTTAGTATAATTGTAATAATATTAGCATCAACATATTTATTTGTATATGTCAATGCATCTAATATTGACCTCTATAAAATGTGTACCATGCAGTCCCTGGAAATGTTTTGTTTTGTCATATAACATTTTAGTTTAGTATTTCATGTGCAGTCAGCCAATTTCTAATTTCTGAAATAATGATTGTTTGCACATTTACAAAAGTAATATTTGCAGCGTAATTATTACATGTCAATGTTTATGTAAATTTTCCAAATAAGTATCATACTTGTCTGCCTATGTCATTTATCTAATTTGAAACAATACATTTATTAATGCATTTAAACCAATACAATGAAAGAACATATATGTAATAATTTAAATTACTTCAATAATTATCTTATTAATGAGAATGCCTTGTAAGAATGAAAATAAATTGTCAAAATGTATAGTGTGCCTAATTTTTGCCATAGCATATACAGTAAAGCACATATTTCAAAATGAACAGTATGCCATTTACTGGTTCACCAAAAAATGGATTGCATATTGCTAAACTAAATGAATAAATGACACTCAGGAATTTTGATATTTTTTCCATTTATATTTTATTTATTTTCATATTGTGCTGACAGAAGGGCTTTTTGTTCTCTTTGCCTTCAGTCACATATTTTTATGCTTCCTGTGGACATCTGCATTTTCTATTTCTAAGTTTGCCTATGCTACTTTTGCAAACTCTGCTAAACCACTGTTAAGATGTGTAATGGACTGCAGGAGTAATGTTAGCCAGAATTAGGGTGTGGTGATGCATGCAAGTCTGACGCACCATGTAATACTCTTCCGGAAGTAGCAGCATCTTGCAACATGCTGTCTTCTAGCTGTGCTTCTTTTTATTTTACCATCCTAATCATATGAAAGAAACTTCAATAGCTACATCATTTTTACCAGATGGGTTACCTTCTTGACATTGTAAAAAAGTGAAGAATTACTGAATTGGAGCCAATACAACATATACATAAATAGAGTCTAGAACTCTGATTTTATCCTTCATTTTGTTTGGGACAGATAAATATATTTTGCTTTGGATTATGCTAACTGACTTTTCAATTTGTTAAAAAGATTAAAGTGTGCTATAAAAGAAAGAATATGGAGTTTGATTCAAATAAAATAAGTAGTTGCTGTTGCCTTGTTCTGGAACCATATGGAGACATACTATGAATTGCTGAAAGACATTTGAATAATATAACATACAATACAAGTTTGGAAGATTATTATATTGTGTTTATTGTGCTGGGCAGGTGAAAGACGGTTTATACTCAGATGTATTGGAAGAGATTTTCATAAGTAGGGCAGCTGTGCATGTGTTAGACACTAAGAAATGGCACATCTAACAAAGTGAGTTAGAGCCATGAGTCTGAACTACAACTGACACAATATTGTCAGCTTTTAGCTTAATTTCATGGGATAACATACAGTTGGCTTATTTACAGGTTCATAGGTCCATAGCTATATACTAGGCTAATGACCGCCAGGGTCTTTAAAAGCCTAGTCAGGCAATCCAGCCCAACTGTGTCCCTATATGGGAGTTTATCAAGAGGGGATATGTTAGTTAGGAAGTTTCTAGAGGTTATGTAGGGGTGGGTATGTTAGTTTAGGCATTATTGTCTATATCTGTCTATCATGGACATGGAAAATAGACCTGGAATTAATTTCTAATTTGCCATCCATTAGTCAAAGTTACTCTTAAATAAGGTTAGGGATGGACTCTGCTACACATAGATGGGGAGCATGTTCCAGAGCATTGGGATTCTCTGAGATACATATCTGTCTCAAAAACATGACTTATTTTTGTTACATGCAAAATTTAAATACTTGGAGCTAGTGGTTCTGATGCTCTTTGTTTTGTGGATGTGCAAAGGAGCCTTCATTGCTGGACCCTAGGATGCCCTGTATGCCAGGAATAGATCACATCTTACTATCATATAGGACACAGAGGTTAGAGATAGGGCTTTATGGTGATCCAAATAGGACAATGTTTTTATACCCTGGATTCTCTTGGTAAGGAACTTTTGTGGATGTTGCTGCTGTTGCATATATTTGATCAGGTACATGTTGAAGGGGCATTAGACTCAATGATGGGTCAGATAAGGGCCAGAAATAGTGGCACTATGACTTTTGGACCTGGATGCTATGTCCTTACATATGCATGCCATGCCCTTAGTGGGTGACATAGAATGATTTTTCTTACTAACTTGGCCACATGTTGATCAAAGGCCAGACTACTGTATATATATATTTTCCCAGATCCCTTACTACTGGGTCAACTCTTAGGGGTGCCTTATTGATACAGTAATTAGTCTGGATGGTAGTTTTCTCAAAATGCACTATAATGCATTTCTTGGCATTTTCAGCCTGTGATTTTGGCACCAGTCATTTGTCTGTGTTAGACCCTCTTGTAAAATGTTAGTATCATAGGGCGCATCTATGATGGCTCCAGATTTTCAGTCATTTGAGAACTTGTTCAGCCAAAGGCCCTTGACATTAGCCTTTACCTTCAATAAGTTGATGCTGAATAGGAGCGGTCCCAGCACAGAGCCCTGAGGTACCCTGTAGTGACTGGTCACTTAGTGTAGGTGGTATCACCAATTCTGACTTCCTGGGTCCTGTCTATGAGCCAGCTGGAAATCCAGTGAGTTATGTATGGGTTTATGTTCAGTTGAGCGAGTATACTATACATGAGTGGGGTATTGTAATGAACATCTTAGCCAGGTCCAGGTAGGTGGTATGATCTACTTTATCCTCATCCATTGCCTTAGTGACCTTCTCAAAGAAGTCCACCAGGTTTAGTTGACATGATCTTCCCTTGACAAAGCCAAACTGAGTTGGGTCCAGTGTCTGAATGTTACCTATGTTTTTGTTGATCATTTGCATGATAATTCATTCCATGGCTTTGCATATAAGACTAGTTAGACTAATAGGTCTGTACTTTCTGAGGTCAGTTGATGGTCCACCCTTGTGAAGAGGGATAACTGTTACAGTCCTCTATTCTCATGGTACAAAGTCTGTTTTGAGGCTATAGTTGAAAAGAAACTCAAATTGTCCTGATAGGTCATGTATCCAGCAATTTAGTAGGCAACCCAGGATATTGTCACTGAGACTGTGTTTTTGGCCTTAGCAAGTATTGCTAGGACTAGCTCCCTGTTAATAGTTGGAGGGGCATGCTACTAGGCAATTCATGGAGGGAAGTAGGGGAAAGTGGGAAGTAAAGGTTTGGGCTGAATTTGTCATCCAGAAAATGTGCTATGTCACTCTGCCCAGTGAAGATGGCACAATCAATCACCAGTTCTGAACTCAAATGCCTACTGCCTTTGAGGTTTCAGACTTAGCTATAGAAAGTCATGTGGTTGTCTTTAGCCTGCGAGACTATATTGACCTTGCAATTGGCCTTGTTGGACTTGATTAGTTCTCTTAATTTTCTGTTTAGTTTAATTAGAGAGGTCCTATCATTACGGGAGTTGCTATTCCTGATTTTAGATATTAGTCTTTTCCTTTTGTAATATACCCCATTAAGGTTATGATTCCACCAGTGTGGTTTGATTTTTGAGTTTGTTCAGGGCTAACTTCAAGTAGGAACAGCAGTCTCTATACAGTCACTTATATAGTTGTACAGGGTCTCTGTAAAAAATTTGCATCGGTTGTTGTGTACTCAGGGTTTTGAGGGTCATCGAATTTTGATAAACTATTGCTTAATAGGGTGTAGTTTGCCTTAGAATAGTTCCTAACTGTTACAGGATTTGCTAGGATTACTGAGTTTTTATTTTGAAGTAGACAGCATTATGGTCTGACCTCACCAGTGAGGGTGTGACATGGAGGTGGGTGCAGTCCTCTCCGATATTGGTGAATAACAGGTCTACAATGTTTGAACCTCTGGTGAATGTGTGCTCTAGCTGGTCAAGGCTACTTGTATTAATAAAGTCCAGGAATCTTTGTGATTTTGAGTATAGGATAGTACACATTTGCCAGTATATTGAAGGGTAGTTAAAGTCCCCCAGGATTAGGGCATTTGGTTTAATGATGAGTGTCTCCACTATGTCTAGGTATGAGCTATGGGATTCTAGGGACATAAAGGGTGACCTATAGCTTGCTAGGATATGGTATGGGACTTTGTCTATGTTGATTTGCACATGGAAACATTTCGGAGCATCATCCTCTTAAACAACCTGGCAGTACGCTTGTTGATAATGTAGATTGAGACTCCTGCACCTTTTGTCCCTGTCTGTGTAGCTGATGGCCTAAATGTCTGGAAGACACTGAACCCTTGCACTGCTGGATTACTTTCTGTGGATTTAAACCATGTATCAGTAATGGCACAGATATCTATACTCTCCAGAGTGAGGAGAGTTTGTAGGGTATGGAGTTTCTTGTTTACGCTCCTAACATTAAGAAGTAATACCCTTAGGTTTCTATGAGTTTTGTTTCGTAAGTCCATGGTTGGTCAATTTGGTATTACCTAAAATGGCTGTAAAGGGCTGTATAAAGTTTTAGCTTTTTAGTGCCTCAGCATAGGGTGGTCTGTGTATGTGGTGGACACTATGTGTGCTGGATGCACTGTGTTCTTGACAACCTTGTTTGTATAGGAGACAGGTGCAGATCATCCTTTGCAAACAAACTGGGCTGTTAACTTAACCATATCCTCCTACGGTAACAAATATTTAATCCCCTTGGAAGAATACCAGAAACTAAGCCAATTATTGAAGCTAATCCTCTTTTGTTTATACTGTGGCATTATCCTTGTGAAAGTAGAATGCTACTCAGTGCAAGGCACATACCTGTCTGAAACAGATATTCAGAGAGATCAACAATATCTCTCTTCATATGATCCAGGGAAGTACGTCTCAGGCTCTTAATGCCCACATGGACTATGATATAATCGTACTGGTACCAGTGAAGTAGTGACTTGAGTGTGTGCCTAACTTGGTGGATTCTGGCTCAAGATTACCAACTAACTGTTATCTTCTCCTTATTCAGTCTGGTGTTCTTATTCAATCTTTGTGTTGTAAAATGGAGTCTCGTATGAAAAGAGATTTGGGTAATGTGCTAGCTTGCCTTATGAGCTTTGCTCTTGGATCTCATCTGGGGTAGGAGTATGGATGGTGTTTGGTGTTGCCTTTAGTGAGTGCTTTAGAGATTTCTGACGATAGGCAGGGAGGTCTTTGAGGTTTGAGAAGATTGCTTTTTAGTGCCTTAGCATAGGCTGGTCTATGTATACAGTTGACACTATGTGTTTTGGATGTAGTGTGTTCTTGACAACCTTGTTTATATTCAAGATTTCTGCCTTCAGTGAAATTGTGTATGTGCATGTCTTGCATACTGTGTTTGTTTTTTTTAAGGATTAAATGGTTGTTGCATTACTACATTGTCTCAGGATCTCCATATTTACCAAGCTAGCTACAGAAATATTTTGGAAATCACATATCCATGTTGTCCAGACCTATATTTTGGTAGGCTACTGTAGGTCAATGGCTGATTTATACAGAGGTCTCCTTGGTGGTCTCTAGGATTTGGCAGGACACTAGGTTAGGCTGTGCTAAGATTTGATTGTATTGCTGTTTAATAAGCAATTTAGCTGTCCTAAGCTTGTCTCCACGCAATGACTTTGCTTCAGCCTTAGTAGGTTACAGATTTTAGTTCTAAGGGAAGTTTTATAGATAAAATTTACTGTCTAGGTGTTTGTGTGTGTAGAGGGCCGTACTAACCTCTTGATGTAATAACAACAAGAAAGATCGCTTGTTAATGCAATGCTACAACAAAACTTAAACTATCTCGAGAAGTCAATTTCAAGTATTACAGACCTTTAGAATGATTTATAGTCAAAATCAATGAATAAAGAAAAAAACAAGCAGTAGCACCGTAAACATTTAACTGAAGTACAAAATAAATCTCTTATCTGCCAAGGATGGAGCAGGATTAAGTCAAGATGTTGTCAGAGTATGGCTAGGGTGCTAAGCAGATGGGAGCTCAGGGAAAATGAGCAGGAGACAATTTGTAGTAAAGAAGGTTTACTCATGTGCAATATGGATTTGCTAGGTGGGCACTTAGTATTATGGATATATGGAAAACAATGTGTGGGAAGCAATTAAATAGGTTACACAACAGACAATGGCAATCACAGAGAGAAGGGAGGGAATTTGAAATCAGATTGCCATAGGGGGCAAAAGCCAAATACAGCCTTTTGAAACCACAAAAAGAAAAGGGTGGATCTCAAGTCCTGCATTTAGAATTTCAGAAATTTTTACTTTAATGTTTCAGTGGGGATTGGGCAAACTTATAGAATAGGAGAAAAATAGTAGCAAGGCAAACAGAAAGGCACTGCAATACAACTTTTAGTATATATATACAGCTATAAAAAGTACAGAAGAACAAATCATGAAGCAGAATTCACAATACTGCCACTACTGTAATCTCAACACAGGTTAATACACCAGATTGTGGACTGCAACTTTAAGCAGGTATATACAGCTATAAAAAGTATTGAATTACAAACCCTGCAGCAGAATTCATAATACTAGTACTACTGCAATCCTACCACAGACTAAGGCACAAGATCATGCACTTAATAGTAACTCTGTGATAAATGACTAAATGAGGTTCAAATCCACCAACAGATCAACTGTGAAAGAAGCTACAAGACTATCCAGACTGGATTCAAAATACAAAAAAAAAACTTTTACATGTAATTCAACTTATGGAAATAGAAGTGCAGTATAATTTATAAACAGTGCTAACATCTTGCTGTAATACAAAGTCTTTACACAACTACAAAGAAAGTTACAAGACTAAGGTCACAGAACAAACAAGAAATGCAGATAAATGTACAGAAAGCAGAGAAATACAAAACGTATCACTGCATAGGTCACTGTACAGTAAGTGCAACTTAAAATATTTATGAAGAATTTAGATAAAATGCTTTTTTCTGCCCATTTCTTGAAAAGCTTGAATCTCACACCTCTCAGAGTCTTGAACAAAAGACCAAGTAAACTATGATGGCTTTGCCTTTATTATTTAGAAAGTACAATTGTACAAGTTGCACTTACAATAACAGCAGATGTTTGAATTTTCTCACTGCTGCAATCGCTTTTGGCTATTTGGGTTGCATCCTGGCCAGGAGAAAATAACTGTCCGGTCTTCTAAAAGCTCTGGCTCCCTCTCAAACCTGCACTCTGAATGCTAATTGGCTAGCTCCTTGGAGGAAAATCAGCAGTCAGATTGTGGACAACAACTAACTATATACACTAGAAGAAGGGTGGAAGGTGGGTGTGGCTTGTGCAGCACGGAGGAATTCAAACATCTACTGTTGTGGTAAGTGCAACTTACACAACTGTATTATGTTCATCAATCTCACTGCTGCAGTAGCTTATGGCTATTTGCATTGATTACCAAAGCTTATCCAACCTGGGGGGGAGAAGGATAAGGGTACAGGAGCCCCTGGAGAATGGTCCTAGCAAAGACAATCCTGGACCTGGAAAAGGAATACAGTTTGCAATGTTTGTAAAACTATGTTCAGAGTGCCAAATAATTGCCTCTAGACTAATTCAAGAGCCCACCTTTTTCAATATGCCATCAATGACAATGAGGTTCATCAAAATGTGCTTCAATGCTGCATGGAAATGTTTTACTATGGTGGAAATAACAAGAAAAGATATAGTATGGAATGACAGACTGAAATTCTCTGAACTGACACAGGCTGTCTTTTTCCAGTCCCATAGCAGGAATTCCATAGCTGTATAGCTTTCCTAAAGGACTTAGTACTGGCAAGATAATACCTGAGTTGCAAAAGCATGGTCAGTGTATATATACTGTATTTTCCCTGTCATTCGAATTCTGAAAGAAATGAGTGAGATAGATGACTCAATTCAAAGTACACTCTGGAAGTAGTAAGGGAATATATATGGGGGATTTTATATCAAGTTAACCCTACATGCATGGAAAAGCAAAAGGGTTAAGCCACTATGACAGTTGCAACTCTGGTACTCTCTTGCAGATTTCAAAGCAATAAACTAGTTAGTCTACCAAAGAAAATGAACCAAAAACAGCCAGAATAGCTGGTTTAGATGTAGATAGAAATAACTCTCCCATAAAAAAGTAAAGACCCCAATTAAGTGTCCCATAAATAACAGGTGACCTTACATATCAACTGGAAAACATCTTAGAAATGAGCAAATTCTGAATCCGAAAAGAAGAGGCATACATTGCCAAAAGAGTAAACAGGCTGAATGCTAGTAACTCACACAAAATGTTTGAGAACCAGTGGTAATAATTCCAGATAGTGATCTAGTTATAGGTGAGGCACCAACTAGAAATTCTTATTCACTGGTTAACATAGGATTTTCTGGCGCATGATTTCTTGCTTCCTGTAATACATGGTGCGCATCCTCCTGAAAACCTAAAAGGTATTAGAATCAAATCATTCAGGCAGTCAGTTGAATTTTTTTGAGATTAAGGTATATCAACCCCCCCCCAATCATCTTGCATAAGTAGATCCTTTCTGTGTGGAAGCTTGTGGCCAGTTCCATAAGATAATTGGTGCAAAGTCAGGAGGGAGTCAACACTGGAGAATTCTTTTGACATCTTAATAACAACCCTGGATTTAAGTCAGTGGAAAAGGGTGAAAATGTCTACAGAAATATTACTGATTGGGGAAATGAAAATGCATTTGTTTTTCAGGCCTGCCTGTAAGAACCCTCATACAGAATTTAATTAGTTGTCTGTTTTGACAGGAGGGAAACAGGTCTATTTATGGACTTTCTCACAACTCGATCCATTCCTGGAAGACCCCTCATTCAATTTCCATTCATGAGGGTCTGTCCTGGTCCTGCTCAGCTTGTCTGCCACTACATTTTGCTCTGACAGTATGTAAGATGATTGCAGGGTTATAAAAGGCTTTAGAGCTACGTCTCAAGCCATCATAGCCAGCTTGCACAGGGGGCAAGACTTGGCAGCCCTGTATGTTTAATGTGCCATATCATTGTGGTATTGTCTTTAATCTGCCTGTAATAGTCCCAGAGACCCCAGCTCATGAAGAGATTCTACAGCATGAATCAAAGCTACCATCTCTTAGATATATATGTGCTTTGGTCTGTCTAAACTGTGCCACACCTTTACCCCCAAAGAAAGTACCTGCAAGCAAAAACTGTGGTGTCTTATTGCCTTTACCAATGCAGTTTTTTTTTTTAATAAAGCCTAAAATTTGAATGCAAAAATCCAGATGATGAGAATCCATCCATCCTGAACCCATTTTCCCATTTTGCACATGGGGTTGGAGTGTCACTTCATCTGTGACAATCATCTTGAGCTAAAGTTTACACTGCTGAGTGGCTAGCCTTGCCACAGTAGTTTATCTGCATAAGTCACTCAAACCTACAGCCAATTTAAAATGCCTGATCCACCTACTTCATGTCTTTGGAATGTGGGAGGAAACTCACATGAACATAGAGAGAACATGTACAGAAGGCACGCCTGCCAAGAATAGAACCAGAGAACCTCTGGCTGTGAGTCGACTGCACTAACCACTGCACCACCACAGCCACCTCACAGATGATGAGAATGTTGGGTCCAAATGTTTTTTTCTTTTGTTCTGTTTTTTGTTAATTTTTCTCATGTTTAACCTGGCAAGAGGAATAATGGAAATCAAAGAAGCATGGATTCTAGAATCCTGAGATATTCCCTGGCTGAAGTCTCATACTGACCGGAAAAGATCAAGAAAGTTTCCAGGTACAAATTTGCCTTTACATGTGTTAGGACTGCCTTAGAAAATGTGTCTAGAAGGCAGTCTAAAAGCACAACCTGTGTGATGGAGTCAAGGAGTATTTTTGAACATTTATCTGTAAGTGCAAATTGGTAAGGAGTGAAGAAACCCATGTTAAGGACTCCTGACATCTGATGAAATACTCTGCAAAGATCAATGTGTTATCTAAATAAAGAAAAATGTGAATGCCATGCAGTCTGCAATAGGCTATCCCTGAAGCAAGACATTCTGTAAACACCCCAGGAGCTGCAGCAAATTGAAATAGTAATGCAGAGGAATGATAAAGTGACTCAGACTCTAAAACTGAGACATTTTCTGAAGCCTGTGGATATGGGAATTTGATGATAAGCATGTTTTAAGTTTAATGTTACTGCAGATCATGAACAGACTCTGAAGGGTCAACATTTTGAATTTTATTAATTTTTTAAACTAATTGAGAAAGGAAAGATCTAGAACTGCTTTCCATGAAAGTTTGTTTGAAACCAGAAAAATTCTGGAGTAGAAGCCTTTCTCACATTAATTTAAGAGTACTGATATGATGACTCATATGGTAAGCATGTGTTGAAGAATTTGAGGAAAAAATCTTTGTTTAGTTTGGATTGTAGGGACAAATTCCTCTGAAAGGAAATATGTGTATCCAGAGTTAACCGTAATCCTTCTGAACCACTATTAGTACTCAAGAGTCTTAGACAATCTGGTGCCAGAGGGAAAGATTGACAGCCAGTGTATGGGACAGATGTAGAGATATAGAGACAGGAGGGGAGGGGAGGAAGGGAATGCTGACATAGGCATTCTGAAACCATAGTCTGTCCCTTTTTCTAAAAGGATCCCTATTTTTTTATTGTTCCCCTCCAGCTAGATCTGGATCCAGCACTAGGTGATCCATGTAGTTGCCTAAGGCCCAGTGGCTGGGACACCCACTGACCAGAAGACTTTCACATTTTATTTGAATTAATTAAAAAATATATTTCTTTTTAAAGTCTAACTGGCATCTTCTCCTTTAAGAAGATGCACACACACACTCTCCATGTGTCTTTAATACAATGCATGTGCCAACACAGATGTATTGTAAATGCATTCCATGTTTGCAGGTGCTGACTTTGTGGGTGAAATTCTTGGTAGGCTTATAAGGGCCTCTGGGCAATATCCTAGTATTGTCATATGATCCTATGAACCTATGAGATTAACAAATGCAGAATTTAAACTTGCAGTAGCCAGTTTTGAGCATTCACAAGTTGCCTTGCCAGTGTGTGGTTTGTTCATGTCTGTAAGTTGGTGTGTGTGTGTGCAATGTGCTAGGTAAGGATGGCAAGTTAATCAGTCAACTTACTCAGGCTCAAATGCTGTACCTTGATAACAGGCGACAAGAGCCTGAATCCTCTGCTCCAACTACCAGACTGCAAACAATTGTGAGTTTCAGTACATTTTTAAGGGATTGTGAGTTTCAGTGCATTTTTCAGTTTCAGTGTATTTTCAAGGAATTATGAGTCTCAGGGTGTTTCCAAGGAATTTTGAGTTTCAGCACATTTTCAAGGAATTGTGAATTGCATTGTATTTTCAAGGAATTGTGAGTTACAAGGAAGAGAAGTTTACTGCTGCTCATGCCTAGTCTGTTTTCAATGTGCAACTGTTTAGTTTATCAAATAGCAGTCTGTTTGTGCTGCAGAATTTGAAAACAGAGTTAGTAGCATAACAGGTAGCACTCCTCCCTTTGCTGCAGAAAGCTGCAAGTTCTACTTCCACACAATGTGGATGGATTGTCTTTACTGCAGTGCACTTTAAGGGGGTTGCTGAACTCCTGACTGTGTCCTCCTTTGAATGAGATGACTAGTAACTATCAACTTCTTGCTGGTTTGTCAGCCATTTCCTATTGCATTTTTTACCAGCTTACCAATTTTTTAATTTAACATAGGGAATTGATTCTTCAAGGATAACAGGCACTGAATTTGCAGATGAAACACTGTTTGCCAGTAGCAACCTCTTCAATAGTTACAGATGTCTTTAATATTTATTCAGATGACTTTTACTTCTGCAAAAATTGGCCTATTGACTGATATTGGTGGACTGTAATGACAGACGTTTGAGTGGCCTCCTATGGTTGAAATGTTCTGAAAAGGGTAGTTTTGTCATTATTGGTTCATACATATTGTTTCATTGCTTACTGAAAAAATTTTCAAAACTACAAATTGAAAACATTCTACCAAAAAGTGGTGCTGTATTATACAAGGAATATAATTTAACACAATCAGAATAGTGAAACAAAGAGCACATGCATATATGCATGGTCCTAAAAATGTGGAAGAAGCCTATGGTTTGAAAACATGGCAAAGGTAAACTGTACCTGTCACTGGCCAGATGCATTTTCTTTAATGTGGGTTTCAATTCTGTTTCAATGAATGTGAGTTTCAAGGGCAGGGAAGTTCACTGTTCATCCTAAGTCTGTTTTCACTGGTCAACTATATTGTTTGTGAAACAAATGGTTATCAGTGTTTGTGCTATAAAATTTGAAATTAAAGTTTTAAATTAAATCCAAATATCTTTAATCATTGTAGAAGTAGTGAAGAGAATAGTATGCACACTGATGGTTTGAACCGTGTTTATGGTAATTGGTGAGAAATAGCCAAGTAACGGGACACTGACATGGCTGTGGGAGGGGGGATCTATTACCCTGCCTAGGGCCACATTTAACTGCAATCTATCTCTACCATCTTTTTTTTTTGTTGCCTGTTTGTCAAAGATTGCAAGGATTGACTATTATGTCTTAAAAAATGGAAGGTTTGTAAGATTTATACTGTGAGGCTTGGAAAAGGGTTAGTTACTACCTGAATTGATTTCCCTCTGTCATCCAATTGTTTGAGAGCCTGAGCAGTAGCAAGGCCAAACCAAATCTCCTTGTCTAATGCAGAATTTAAAATCTCAGACTTTACCTAATCAGAAGCCTTCTGAGTATATACCCAAGCATATCTTCACAAAGGACTAGCAGTAGTATTGGCCCTAGACAAAGTATCTGCACAGTCATACACACATTTCATTGCATATTTATAGACCTGAGACTGATTAAAAATTGTAGAATTCAGACAGGACCTACCTTTTGAAGTATTTGTGGCAGAACAACCCCACAAGCTGTCAGCATGTGACAGAATAAACTGAAAGAAGGAAATTCTCTTGTAAAATCTATTTAATATCTTGCCTTCTTGTCTACTTTTATCGTGTCCTCCAAAACTGGCATGATCGGAGGATTGGGTACAGCATGAGGTAAATTCACTTGTGGCATATCATATTATATCCTTATTTTAGGGCAAACATCCACTTGTTCCCACAAAAATGCATCATTCAACTAGTATTAAAAATGAAAACTCCTGTAATGGAGTTGAAGACAAACCTTCCTCTGAATCAGTATCTTTGGCTTGAGAATCAGACAATGAAAAAGATCTGTCTCTATGTCAGTGTGAAGAAATTATACAGTGTTATCTGTCTGGCTGAGCTTTTGTACATAATTTCAGACTGACCTGTGTACTGAATACCAACATGACTAGCTATGATATTGTAAATAAGTTCTTACATGTTGATTTATGATCTATTTGTACAGAATGTTTTAAAGACTTGAACAGTGTCCTTGCACATTTCTAACTGTGCATGTTTGTGAAGAGAGTTTCTAAATGCAAACTGTCTCAGATTCAGCTGATCAGCAGATGAAGTAATTGGAATGTTGACAGTTGCTGTGCATTACTGTCAGACTGAAAGACAGGAATGTACTTTTAGAAAACAGCTGTTGGTTGAATTTAAAAAATATGAACTAAAAATTAGAACTGTAACAGTTGAAAGTTAGGCTAGTCTATAAAAGAGCCTGCTGATGTCAGTAGTCAGAAGTCAGTTGTCAGTTGAACTGTGCATTGGATACCCAAAAAAGGACTCATCAAGAACGGAAAGCCTGCCTTTGCTCTGTTGTAGTAATTTAGTTTAGATCAGGGGCAGTGTTCTTTAGTTAGATAGGAAATTATAACTAATCACCTATATCAGTTAGAGATTTTCTGAATACTGGATCTCTACCCTACAGTATTGATCTCATTTTCCGGGTGATTGAGTTCTGTTTGTTTATTGGGAATTAGTGTTTTATATTTTTAATCATTTTGCTCAATATTAAATATTCTTTATTAACTTACATTGTGGCAGGACAATCAATGTTTTTCTTTAGTGATTTGAGAGTGCTTATACTTGCCTTGATAACTTCCTGGACAACGCTGAAAGTCTGGCTGCTTAGGCCATTTGCTACCATTTGTTTTAGTATTTAGTTTTCATAATTGAACACCCCTTTAGAAGGGCAAGCGGACACTCTGATTGGTGGCAGTATTACCATATTATTTTGGGGAAGGGACACAGTTGGAGATCTGTGTCAGGCTTTCCTAGAAGTGCTTGGATGTGTGAAATTTAATTTATTTAATTATGAGTGTATCAGAGATCTTAAACTGGGATACATAGCTCTGAAGTGTGTAATAAGGAGTTGCATTGGGGGTGGATAGAAGTATACAGTCCAGTTCTAGGCTATACAGTGTGTTCTTGTTGTGCTGTTAGGGCAAAATTGTGAAATGTTACTACTTTTTAAGTGACAGTCTCACATTGACGTCAGTAGTGAGGATTGAAGCTCCTTAGTTACTGAACCAGAATAGTAAGGGATGTTACAATTTTTGGTGGCAGTTCAGTCAAATATTATCTGGACATCACAATAATTGGTGGCAGTCCAGTGGGATACTAACCAGACATCACAGACAGAATCCTCTGACATATTTTCCTCATGGATATATTGACCTAAGTAGTCTTCTTGTATGGATTTCTGCTTTCTGAGATATAAAGCCTGCAATAAACTCATGGCTAAAGTAAGAAAATCATCCTTAAGAGCAGACAAAATATTTTTAGATGTCTAATCTTTTGTTATTTTTTTTCCTAGAGACATCCCTGGAAAGAGACTGTTTGAGAGGTGGCATTTAATTCCAGACAAGAGGTCTATTTCCATAGTTTCACTGAGAAGAACCTCCTAAAGAAACTCTCAGGCCCAAAGCAGATTGTTCTGTTATGGCTAGACTGGACAATGGAACAGCCACACAGGCCTTGAATAACCCTCTCTCCCTAGTGATAGATGAGACTATGCCAGAGGAACCAGGAGAACCAGTGAGTGGCCTGAGGAAAACAAATGTTCATTGCAGTCACACACCATGGCGGCACTGTTTGAGCCCAAAGTGTAGCAATGGATTGTATTCTATTTTTTTTTTTTTTTGGTACTTCCATGGTGGTGCAGCAGTAGCATTGTTGCCTCACAGCAAGAGGTTCTCCCATTCGATTCTCGGCTTGGGTTGGGAGTGCCTTCTGTGTGGAGTCTGCATGTCCTCCCCACGGTCGAGTGGGTTTTCAAAAGACATGCGTCGAATGGGCGTGCCTTCATTGAAGATTGGATGTTGGGCTGGCAACTTGACACCATAAAATCCAACTGCCAATCATTAGCGGACCGGAGTTCTGCTGTGGCGACCCCTAACCGGGAAAAGCCAAAAGACAAACAACATAGTGGGAGAAGAAACAGCAAGACCAGTGTATTGCTGGTAGGTGCTGTTGGGAAAAGTCATTTGGAAATTAACGTTGTCATACAAGTGCTCACAAGTAGCACACACACTTGCACTTCCCTACACTGTCTCCTAAAATTCAAAAGTAAAAACGCAACAGTACACAAAAACCCTGTCAGAACTCTAAGTCCCTTTCTCAGCAAGTGCACTGACAGAAAACAAGAAATGAAGATAAGTTGTCATGAAGTCTACACAAGTACCATACATAAAGTGAATTTCTAGCCCATAAATATAGTCCCTAAAGCTTAAATATAGCACCTTTAAGCAAAACATCTCAAGCAGTACAATAACAAAGGTACATTGTTACAAAGTGTACACAAACACCAACACACTCAAGCACCATTTTAAGCTCATATAAAAGCACTTCCCCATCTTTAAATCCTTACACTATAGTTAAAATGTCTCAAAGGCAATACTCTTTACTCACAAAAAAAGTCTTATATTTAATGACAAGATCCATTCTTAAAATAACAGTTGTTGACGAGAACCTTCTGATATTGACAAAATTAGAAATATTCTTCAGAAAAATAATAATTAAAAAAAAAATTTGTGTAGAAGGGTTCCTCTACGGTGACTTATCTGCTAAAAATGAAGTCTATAGTCAATTGCTTCTCCTGTGAAGCCTCAGAGCTGCTTTCCCTTGAAGCAGCAAAAAAGTACAGAAGTTGTCTATACTCTGATTGCTAATTTCAACACAAGGAGCTAGCCCATCAGCAGTGTAGGTGTGGGAGGGAGCCAGAGCTTGCTGTAAACTGGCTGGTTGTTGTATCTTGGGCAGGATACAACCTAAACAGCCATATGCTACAGCAACAGTGAGAATGATGAACACAGACAGAATAAATTACAATGAAAGTGATTCTTTTTTCAGTGCTGGGAGACTGAAGACTGCCAATATCCAACTATTTAAACTGCAAAATGAATTTGAGTCATTAAGAAGACAGTAAGCATGCTTTTGAGTCATTTGTAAAAGTTATGTTTCTGGCATTGCAGTGAGGAGCTATATTCAGCTACAGTGTCTAAGTGATGTTTAACAACCCTTGTTAGGCTATTAATTTAAGTACTTCCCTAATAATAATTATGCCAAAGCCATTGGTTGACCAGTTATTGCAGGTAAAACAAAAACAAAAAAAGCAAAAGCTGAACAACTGCAAGTTAGGGATTTAAATAAATATTTCCAGATCTATAAATCTCAGGTGATTAAAAATGTCTACAATGATTCATTAATTAGGCCTAGCTCAATTCATTATGATCATGAACAAGCCAAAATTTACAAATCATAAAAACATGTTGATGCTCAGGCTTAGGAAATAGAAACTGAAAACTCAATACACAATGACTCTTGGGGTATGAATCTTGGCCTCATAAATTCCACATATAGAATTATTTCCCATCTAAAGAAGTAGACTGTCGAACAAGTTAAGAAATACATATTCCTGGTGATTCAATAAACTCTATGGAGGATTCGAGCAAAACCTACACAAAGTTTACATGTTTGCGGACTGCGCAGTAGTGCTAATTTCATGTAAACAAGTGCAGTTTCATGGCTAGCAACAATATTTCCTGCCAGAAAACCATGTAAAATAACATGGACACCAGCAGATGTATAAACCTGTTTACCAATGGCAAACTAGGTCTGTGGGATTGCACGGAAAGCCACAATGACTTCCAGGGTTATTAATACAGAAATATATACATATATATATATATATATATATATATATATATATATATATATATATATATATATACACACACACACACACACACACACACACACACACACACACACACACACACACACACACACACACACAAACATACACACACACACACACACACACACACACACACACACATATATATATATATATATATATATATATATATATATATATACATATACATACTTCAAACAAACCCATTACATGAAAGTGTATACAGTGTAGACTATTGTGGAAACCTGTTTCAAGCATACTGAATAAAAGTTTAGTGTTAATGATCAGTAAAAGTACATAGATTGCATTATAAATTAATAGTTAGGAGAAGTTTATGCATTGAAAAGGGGCACACAGATGAATTGTAAGACTGAACACAGGGGAAGAGGACAGATGAAAAGTACAGTTTTGTACTTATCATAAATGTAGATGTTCGAGTGTTCACCCTGCTGCAGTCATCACACTTGGGTTATCCTGCCATCAGGTGGTCCCGCAGTCGGCCCGAATTTCAAAGTCTTGGTCCAATGTCAGTTGCTGTCGCTTCTTCCCTGACGTCAGGGCGCCAGGGTTATATAAGTGGCATCCGACGCCATTTCTTTCAGTTTTTCTTGCCCCAGGTGTCAGGTGCCCCCAACAGGTAGGCAAAATATATATATATATATATATATATATATATATATATATATATATATATATATATATATATATATATATATATATATAGCTATATAAAAATAAAACAATACCCTTAGGCACAAGCAAATACACCACAGAGGTAGCAAAGGATAGAGTGATAGAGATAAGTTCAGCTAGTTCAGAGGGGATGGAGGGAGGGTAACCTGGACTGCAGCAGGGTGAACACTCGAACGTCTACATTTATGGTAGGTACAAAACTGTACTATGTTCATCGTGTTACCCTGCTGCAGTCATCACACTTGGGTTGAATCCCAAAGCTAAGGATGGGAGGTGGAGTAATACAGGGTTAGAAGAAGCTAGTAAGCCTTGCAGAACTGCAGTGGCAAAACCAGCTCTAGTCTTAGAGTATAGAGGTAAGTGATAGTGCTTGGTGAAGGTGTGCACTGAACTCCAAGTAGCAGCTTCTAGAATATCCTTGGTTGGCACTCCCCTGAGAAAGGCTGCTGATGTAGCTGTAGCCCTGATGATGTGTGTAGCAGAATCATATACAATGCCCTATCCATTTTGAAATGGTCTGGTTTGAGATAGTTTTTCCTTGTGATCCTGTAGCATAGGCTACAAAGAGCTGGTCAGTTTCTCTGAAAGCCTTAGTTTTATCCAAGTAGTAACGTAATTGCCTGCGAATGTCCAAAGAGTGCAGGAGTCTTTCTCCTTTGTTCTGGGGATTTGGGAAGAAGGTGGGCAAGTGAATGGTTTGGTTTAGGGCCACACTGGATACCACCTTTGGCATAAAGGAAGGATTAGTTCGCAGAGAGACTCTATCTTGATGAAAAATGAGGAAAGGTTCCACTGCCATTAGTGCCTGTAGCTCTGAGACTCTTCTAGCTGAGGTTATTGCTAGTAGTAGGGCAGTTTTCCATGAAATAAATTTTAAATCAGCTGAAAAAGCTGGTTCAAAGGGCGGCAATGTAAGCTTTTCCAGAACAAAGTTGAGATCCCAAGTAGGTGTTGGAGCTCTCCTTGGTGGTCTTAAGTTCTTAGCCCCTCTGAGGTACTGTCTTAAGAGTGGATGTGAGAATAAAGGAGGATCAGTGCTGTAATGAGCTGAAATTGCTGAGGCGTGGATCTTAATAGATGAAAAGGAAAGTCCTTTGTGTAACATCTCAGTAAAATATTGTAGAATCTGAGGGATGTTTGGATCAAAGGGATTTAGCCCTTTAGCCTGGTTCCAGGCGCAAAATCATTTCCATTTGTCTGAATATGTTTTCCTGGTGCTGGGCCTCCTGGCCTCCAGAATGACATCCATAACCGCTTTGGATAAAGGTGTTGGCTAGTTGTTTAGGTAATTTGCCATGCAGCCAGGTTTAAAGTCTTTAGCTGGCTGTGTAGAATCTGATTGTCTCACTGGGTGAGCAGGTGAGGAATTTGTGGCAAAATCCCTGGTAGGCCATGGGCCATGTTCCTTAAAATTGGATACCAATACTGGCATGGCCAGTCTGGTGCAACAAGTATCATTTGTGGCCTCTCTAATCTGACTTTCAGCAGTACCTTTGCTAGAAGAGGCAGTGGAGGGAAGGCATACACTGTTAATGTTTTCCAACTGAATGAGGAGGCATCCACTTTCCAAGCTAGTGGGTGGATGGAAGGTCCTTGTGCAAAATTTTTGAAGTTGGTGGTTATGGGGGCTTGCAAACAGATCTATGTCTGGGCGTCCCCATCTTTGAGCTATCATTGCAAATACTTGTGGATCTAGTTTCCATTCGTGTGGATCCATGATGTTTCTGCTTAGGTCGTATGCCAATGTGTTTTTCTTTCCTGGCAGGAATTGTGCTTGTAATTGAACCTGGTAAGATAGTGCAGTGTTCCACAAGGTCATTGCTTGCCTGCATAGAGGGTAGGAATGTGTGCCCCCTTGCTTGTTTATGTACCACATGGCTGTGGTATTGTCCATCTTTATTATTAGCTGTCCCGGGTGTAGAAGGTCCTTGAAAGCTGTTAGGGCATTCTGTACTGCTGGCATTTCTTTTTGATTGATATGCAAATGCCTCTGATCTGTAGTCCATTTGCCCTGAATGCACTGCTCTGCCATGTGTGCTCCCCAGGCATAGTCCGATGCATCTGTTGTCATAGTTTGCCTGGCTGTGGGTAAGGTGAAAGGATGACCCTTGTTGAGGTGACATGCCTGTGCCCACCATAGAAACTCCTGTTGAAGGCAGGGAATGAGTGGTACCATTGTTTCCAAGCTGTGGCTGTGCTGAGTCCATACACTTTTCAGGTACCATTGTAATTTCCTCATATGCAGTTTTGCAAATGGTATTAGTAGTATGCAAGATGCCATGAATCCCAAGGCCTGCAGAATTTTTCTTACAGGGAGTTGGGTCTTTTTTGCCATTATTTTGAAATATTGAAACAGCTGTCGTTGCTTGTCTGGCATGAGATAAGCCATCTGGGCCGTTGTATTCAAGCTGGCACCCAGGAATATTATGTTTTGTGAGGGCACTAGTTTTGATTTCTTTTCATTTACTGTGTACCCTAGGCAACTTGGAAGGTGTTTGACAAATGCCAGATGCTTTAAAAGAATGTCCTTGCTTTCTGCTTGAATAAGGCAGTCATCCAGGTATGGGTATATTTCAATTCCTCTTTGTCTGCAGTATGCAATTACTGGTGCCAGGCATTTTGTGAAGACCCTGGGCGCAGTAGATAAGCCAAAGGGCAGTGCAAAGAATTGATAATGCGTCGAACCTGCAATGAAGCGGAGGTATCTTCTGCAATTTTGTCTGATAGGGACATGCAGGTATGCCTCCTTGAGGTCCAAAGTGACTAGCCAAGCATTCATACCCAGCATGGGAAGAAGCTGCTGTAGTGTTAGCATCTTGAATTTTGGTACTTGCAGATAGGTGTTCAGAACTGAAAGATCTAGAATGGGTCTCCATGCCTTGTCCTTTCTTGGGATTAGGAAGAGTCTTGAGTAAAATCCTTGTCCTTGCTCCTGTGTAGGTACCTGTTGAATGGCTCTCATGTTCATGAGAGCTGTAATTTGTTTTTGTGCCTCTGCCCATTGATTTGGTGGCAGGTTTGGCATTCCTTTGATCCTTGGTAAGGTATGAAAGTGGAATCTATATCCTTGAGAGACAATGTTTTGAACCCATTTGTCTTTTGTGATGATGTGCCAGTTGTCTGCAAAAAATGCTAGTTTTCCTCCCAAGGGAGTTGCCAGGAGAGAATTGCTTGGTAGTTTGAGGATAGAGTCATTGTGTTTGTCTTCTGCTAGCTTGGGGCCTGTCACCTCCTCCTTTCTGGGTAGCAGAACCCCATTGGCGAGGTTTGTAAGGGCCCTGTGACTGACCTCTGCTCCTTGGGCATCTGTATTTGCCCCTCTGTGATCTGTCTGAAGCTGGAAAGGACCAGTTTTTTGTTGGCCAATTTCTGCTGAAGCGAGGTGGTTGTACCTGCAAAAAATCCTTGACCATTTGCATAGACTTTGCCTTATCCTCCATTTTCTTTAAAACTTCTTCTGCTTTGACACCAAATAATACATCCTGTTGTAAAGGTGCATCCAATAATTTTGCTTTAACATGGTAAGGGAGGGTTTGTTCTTTTAACCAAGCATGTCTACGTATGACAGAGCCAGTAACAGCTGCTCTACAGGAAGCTTCCAATGAATCAAATCCGCATTGTAAAGTATGTTTGCCCACCTCTTCAGCTGCATGCAACAGATCCTGTATTTCCTTGAATTCAGGCTGTTCAGAATGTGTGCTCATTTTTTTGTTTTAACTGAGACATTAGGAATTGTTGATATTTCAACATGTGAAACTGGCAATTTAATGCTCTCATAGCCAGAGTTGCTGAGGTGTATATTTTCTTTCCCCATCTATCTAGGGCTCTGGAATCCCTTTCAGACGGCACAGGATTTTTAGCCATAGAAGCTTTTTCTCCCTTAGGACCCTGGGAAATTGTTTCTGGGTTAGCTACAGGGCTTTTATAAAGGAATTTGTGTGAGTCAGGTACTCTGTAGTATCTGTCTGGTTTGGCTGGAGCAGGAGGTAGAGAGTCTGGATTTAAACTAGACTCCAAATAAACATCATCCACAATATATAAAACAGGAGGGATAGCAAGAGGTCTGTGCTGGGGTAGTAAAAGGAACTCTCAGAGCCTTTTCTTAGAATCTGAGAAATCCTGGCCTTCCCAGTGGAAATGTTCCCTCATAGTATGTAAAGTTTCCCCAAAAGAGTAGTCTTCAGAGGGAGATGCTGAGGGAATAAAGTCTTCAGCATCAGAATCTTCATAAGGTGGAAAAGTGTAATCCCGCTCCTCAGAAGAATCTGAGGAGAGAGAAACTTGGTCAGAGGATGCATAATCCTCCTCTTGTCTTGGTCTTTTATCAGGAGGGGGATGGGGACCCCTGATAAGGGTAATCAAATCTTCAGCCATCTTAAGCATCTGTTTCTTAGGCATGGGGCCTAGAACTGTAGACTGATGTACAGTTTTTTTAGGTTTTAAAGGAGTTTTAAGCTTAGCATAAGATTTAATGGTGAGTGTAGTCAGTCTGAAGACACCTTCTGCAACCGAAGGTGTTTCCACTGCAACGGTGTCTAATTCTGCTCCAGTGTCAGTAGATGGCTGCATCGGCCTAGTAGACTCCGCTTGGGAATCTGCAGCCATCTGGGGTTCCAGTTCTGCGATCGTCAGGGACTGCGTAGGCGCCTCACTGAAAACCGGAGAACCGGCGACAGGCCCAGCTGAGGCCTCGGAGTCTGGCTTATTCCTAGGCTGCCTGTCCTTATCCTTGCATTTTTTATGAATGGCAGTCGTCGGCTGCTCCGACGGCATGATATAATTAAATTTCCTACCAAAGTAATGCCGTGCGAAGTCAAAACGGCATTTGATAGTTCACTTATTAAACCTAGCACAAAACCGACAACCTGTGACGTTGTGGTCTGGGCCTAGGCAAGAAATACATAAGGAGTGGAAGTCCTTATGAGGTATTTGCTTCCCACAAGAAATGCAATTGTTAACTTTTTCCTGACATCGGACTGAGGCAAGAAAATGTTCTCCCATGGGGTACTTAGCTTTATTGAAGACTTCGGGCTGAAATTCAAAACGAAAATCTCAGGTGTCGGCCGACCGGCACTTGCAAACTGCTTCTGCTTCAGGCACCGCGCAGCAAGAAAGACTGAAGAAAATGGCATTGGATGCCACTTATATACCCCTGGTGCCCTGACGTCAGAGAAGAAGTCACAGCAACCGACGCCGGACCAAAACTTTGGAATTCGGGCCGACTGCGGGACCGCCTGACGGCAGGAATACCCAAGTGTGATGACTGAAGCAGGGTAACACGATGAACATTATGGTAATGTAAAGTAGATGAGGACATGTCAATGAAGACAGTTGTAGCATGAACAGTAATCACATATTGATATGATACAGCACAGTTATTGTATATTATGTGACTGTCACAGAAGGTGACATATCATTATGAAATGTTCTTTGTGCTATAAGCATCCAGACATGAACAATGGACAAGACATATATTAGGGATGGTATATACAGTAAGAGTTAGGTGCATATTTTGAAACTGTGCAAAATTAGTTGCCTCAATACGAATGTAATGTTGGTATAGATCTCAGCCAAGTGGGACACATAGTAACAGGCTCATGGACAACAGTAGACAGAAGCATGCACGATCATAGACAATATCAGCTTAATACTACCAGTAATCCCATATCTTTGACATAACATACGTGATTGTGAGTGATCACAAGTGGTTCTGCAAGAACACACTTGCACCACTATTATGATTTGTCAGCAATCCCTGAGGAAATCAAGTACACCTTCCTCCAAATTTAACATCTGACGGAGGCATTAGGAGGGACTCTGTTACACCTGTATTTGAAACTATGAGCAATCCTGGCTAGTTGACAGGTGTACATGCCATATATATTCCACATTCCACACTTCCACGAATGTAACCCATGCCATCAATTTTGTTAATCAGCTATGTATTTACTGTGTGCATCACAGGGACAAGTATCACACATGCATCTTGTATAACACCTTGAAGGGGTTTCTGCACCATCATACCCTAATATGTATGCACTGAAAAGAATACTTAGGTATGGCCGATACAATGTGTGGGAGCTCACTATGGCAAAAGTGGTACACTTGAGTAACTTGTCCCTTGAAGATGTGTTGGGAGCTACATGCAAAAGGGTGCATTGTACTTAATTATTGTTGTGATGTGGGTTGAGAACAATGGAACTATAATGTCCTTTGATATGGATATCCCACACATACTCAGGAGTTGTGCTACATACAAGTGAGTGGTCACCACTGTGGGCACATGCTGGTGGACATTTTGCATACCATATACCTGAATACACAGGTCACATAACACTTGATATGCTCATAGGGTTGTGCTGTATATATTGTAATTATCTGGCATATTTGCATTCAAAATGGAACTAATCCCCCATGATTTTTCTTTATCTACTATGTCCTCATGGTTGTGGCAGCAAACCTTTGTGTGTGTTGATACTGTATGCATTACACCAGTATCACAGTTGGATTCAACGACTATCCACAATTTGTAGTCCTCCACAAAATTGGTTGGAGAAAGGCTGTATAAGTTGGTTTTGCTGTCTGAGACTTAAATTATGGACAGGAAAGGACAGAGCACAGAGCACTGAGGTATGGAACTGGTCAATGGACTCTAGACAGAGATGACTTCACACACTACAACATATTTATATGTCATGTATATGATCCAGTTATCTACCCATTTGGTGATGTAGGTGTTTATAGCCAGTTGAGACAGTTTCTCTGTAATACCTGACTGTGGATTTGTGTCAAATGCCTTGGCCAGGACAAGTTACACAGGATAATAGTGCTGTCATTATGCATGCCCTTGGTAACATTCTTGAGGACAGCAAACAGATGTAATAGACATGATGTAGCCTTAACAAATCAAATGTGGCATTGGTACGCAGTCAGGATATTACCTGTGTCCTTTTAGAGAAGGTCCATAATGACTACTTGGCCTACCTGACAGAAGAGAAGCACGAGGATAGGTCTACAACTCCATGCATGAGGTGATGGTCCCCCTAGTCAGAAGGATGCATGTTGCTGTAGACCCTTCTATGGGAACACAGGCTGTCAAGATGCTGTGTTGAAGTATGAATCAAACTGTGTCTGGTAAGTCAGGTTTTAAGTCATGCTATAGGCAACCTGTGATGTTTTCAGGGCCCACTGAATCTGTGTTATTAACCATAGAGAGTGCAGAGATGAGCTGTTCTCCCGAGAATAAAAGATGAGTAATGTTTGTATTTATGCTTTGGCTGATGGCCAGTGGCAATGAGGGTGTGTGTGTGACATGTGAGACAAAATGTCAGCGAGCAGATTGTCTGTTACCTCAGGTTGGTTATGTCTGGTGGCATCCACACACAGAGATCTGTACTTAGTTGTGCATTCCACTTAACTTTTCATATGTACTGGAATAAAGGCTTTGTGAAAAGACATCCAAACACATCCTTGGTTATTCATCACATTCCACACACTGTTGCTATGCACTCAGTCATAAAACTGTACCAATGACATGTACTTACATTAGTTGCACATCATATGCCTATATGTGTTTCATGGACAAGCTGTGTTTGAGTGGCATGATGTCATATCAGGACACATCACAGATCAGTTGTTTGTGGCTTATGCAGAACATTGCCTGACACAAATGTTAATATTCACACAGTGGTGCTGCTGACCACCTCAATAATCCTTGGGTATAGAAGCACAACTGCATGTACAATGAATTCTACAAGGATGCAATTGCATCAAAACATGTGATACAGTGGTTGTGTACATCACAACACAACAGCATGTGTATGAGACAAGACTTATGTGATCATGTAACCAATATGAATTAATACTGATGTCTTTCACAAAACATGTAATGATCATATGTAGACATAAGCACACCTGTGCCATACTGCAAGTGTCACAGTGATGGCAGAATGTGAACTGTGTAAAAGGCTGATCTGCTCCACTACATCAACATATGTCTTAATACACCAAAAATATACCTAAAGGTGCATCATAACATGCCAACAGCTCTCAGTAGGCATATTGCTATAGCTGTTATATATAGAGCATGTACTACAATGGCAGCAATGGTCATCAGTACTTTAGCTCACATCATAGATTGTAAGATCCTCTTTTAGCCATACTGTACATCTACACCTCAATATAGCACATGCCAGTAACAACAACATTAACATGTCAACTGTTCATAGGGTCATAGGACAGTGTTAGGTTAATGACCAATATCACATGACATCTTAGCCACTATTATACCATGAAAAAAATTCCCTATATCTATATGATGGAAGATAGTAGGACTACTGTGCATATGTGTATATTTGCATTACATACTGTCACTGTTCATATGGGACATGTGCACCAAACTAAAACAGAATTAACAATTACACCTGCAGTGGTGTGGACATGGCTTGCAGAGGTCCATGTAAGGACTCTGCTTCATGATGTGTGTATGCATATTTGACATGAGGACATCCTCCACTCCTCTGCAGAAAGGATGTCATGTGGCCAGAGGAAAAAGGAAGATGGCGGATGCATGGTGCTAAGTGAAAGGTTCCCCAATTGGTAGTGAAATGAGTGATTCCAAAGATCATACAATGACCACAATGTACCAACACACACGCACACACACACACACACACACACACACACACACACACACACACACACACACACACACATACACACACAGCAGTAGACTGTGCCTGATGTGAACCTTACATCTCTGTATGTATAGAAGACAAATGCCTTGTGATGTCACAGACATGTTGGGAGTAGTGTAGGACATAGATGTAGAGTCACACCCCTGTGTAAAACTGTCTGAAAAGTAATAGGTGTATGTGTAGACACACATGTTGCCTGCTGTCAGATTAGAATCCCTATATGTGTAGGTAAAGTAATTTGCAAACACAGTAATTAATGTTACTGCCACAGCACAGGTTTGTCTTGAATACTGTCAGAGTGCATGTAATACAGGATTAGATCATCCTTGTATGTTACAATAAGATGTTTGGAGTAGGGTTTGACATAGATGTGGACTCACATATCCTTCTAAAATTGTCGCTATTGTGATTGTTGACTGCAGTAAGAATAGAACCCCTACTTAAGTATTTACAAAGCACAGTAATTAACGCAAGTACCTCAACACAAGTCTGGCTTTTACAGTGTCAGACAATACCTTATAAAGTGTTGATCAACATTGTAAACTCCAGACTTGTGTTGTGGTGCTTGCATTAAATGCTGAGTTCTCTAGTGGGTGCACTTAATAAGGTAGGTGTTCTGGTTTCACTGTAGTCAACTCATGTGTGAGTGTGTGTGTGTGTGTGTGTGTGTGTGTGTGTGTGTGTGTGTGTGTGTGTGCATGTGTGCGTGTGTGCGTGTGTGTGAGAGAGAGAGAGTGTCTGTTCAGTTGGTTGACATTCAAGAAACCATTTTACACCTGCATGTGGAACACAGCTATTACCATCCTCTTCTCACTAGACACTCCTGATGTCATTACTTATAAGGTATTGTCTGACACTGTAAAAGCCAGACTTGTGTTGAGGTACTTGTGTTAATTACTGTGCTTTGTAAATACTTAAGTAGGGGTTCTATTCTCACTGCAGTCAACAATCACAATAGTGACAATTTTAGAAGGATACACAGTTATGCTTTTTTAACTGCACAGACACCCACACACATGCACACAAGGATATACAGTTATGCTTTTCTGCCTAGACACACACACACACACACACACACACACACACACACACACACATTGACTGCCGTGAGATTAGAACCCTACCTTATTAAGTACACCAACTACAGAACTCAGTTCCTAATGCAAGTGCCAGGGCACACATTTGATTTTTACAATGCTGTTGGACAATCTATATTGGATGACATCATCATTAAATGTTTGAGAGAAGATGTTGGGAGGCCTGTATGAAATGGATGGATATCCATGTACGACTGTCAAAATATTAAAGTTCTGCATCTTACCAGATTTTTGAGTGTGCAAAGTGTAGTATTTGCTCTTGTGTTTCTAACATGCAGGTATACTTTAAGAGACAACTTTACAAACTATATGGCTGAGACATGCACCAATGGCACTTTCAACGAACATATAAACCATGCATGGCATCTCCTGGCAGAAGACAAAATTACCACCTCCACCAATACTCCTGGAGGGTACCACTGCACCAGCTGCCAGGGTAATTCTAGCTGATGTGGAAAGCCCAAGCAGTGCAGGAGCTGCAGAGGCAGTACTGCCAGGTTGGGTCCCAGATATGCTCCTACCTCCCCTGTGCTGTAAATCATTTTGTGAGTTTTCAGAAATTGATGAGCTCTAAACATTGTGATCACATATACAAAAATAAAAAAGGCAGATAAGGGGTGGGTTAAGAGACAAAAAAAGAAGATAATTACTACCATCATATGTGGCATACAATAAATTAGTACGATAGATATACAACTACTTTTACTTTTACAATAAGTATACTTTCTAAAAACTAGAAACTATGACTGATAATTGTTCCAAGTAATTGTTACAATATACATACATTGCACATATGACAGATTAAGTTAACATCACGACATGTATGTCAGTTTTGTTGAAATTATTATTATGTAATATTTAAATTATTTTACTATATATTTATTACTTATGGGATTTGTACCCACAGCATTTGAATACACTATTACAATTGGCTCCTAAAGCAGGCTTGCGCTACAGACTGAAGCATGTATGCTTCATTTTACAATTAAGATATGCATGCTTAATTTGCTAATAATGTATACAAAAGCAAAAGTTTAGATAAAATAATATTCTTTTGTGGTGCATACATACCCTTGCTTCTCTTAGTCTTCCCAAATGCTCAGCATGGGAATCTCTGTTCACTATCTCCTGGGCAGCTGTAAAAGAAAATGGGGAGAAAAAGAGAAGAGCATTATGCATACCACTCTTGACTATATCCAGCATTTTATCTAATTTAAAGTATATTTATCTGTATACTTACACAACTGTGGAATGGCAGCAGGCCTAAACCCATCCAGCTATGGGTTGAGTTGTTCCTGCTTGTACATTTTCAGTTCGTTATAGTGGTGCCTGCACTGCTGTCCAGTGAGTGGAATGCCAGTCATACTGGAAATAGCCTTGGCCAGACTATTCCAACACCTGATTTGTATCGAGACCCAGTATAGCCCCCCCCTGCAGTAACCTACAGCTGTGGTACTTTACAAAGAGTCCAGTGAATATTCTGGAGTCCTCTACACCCCATCTTTGAGCCCTAAATTGGGCACTATCACTTCTAGCTCCTGCCATGCCCATACAGGTCAAACAACAACAGTTACTTTGTTTATCCACCAATTCGAGATATAGTGTTTTACAGCTGGTGTGCAAATCTGAACAACCATGCCAACCACATTTGCAAGATATGAAGTGGAGATCAACACTGCCAAACAGAGACAAAGGCGGTTTATGAACTAGGTAGGGTAATGTGACAACTGGCATAAGTTTTTGGTTTGGACGCTGCTGTAACTGTTAGTTGATTTAACTTTGCAGACATGTATTAGGGGTATAAATTTTATTACCTGATATGTCTGTACATACTGATAAAAGTAATTTGTGCAATGTGGGATTCAAACCTATGTAAAATTGACAAAACATATTCTGCTACATAGATGTTTTTTTTCAGCCTTGACACAGAAGAAGTGCTTGTCAAACATGCTCATTAATTAAATATACATGTGAAATAGTGAGGGGTTAACCATGTATGTGTGTGACCTGACAAGGTCCCGGTTTATACATTCATGTGTGTATGAGTATCACTGACGTATGAAGTCCATCCAAGGCCAGAAAAGACAATTATAATTATAGAAACAGAATTGTCAGTATACCCTCAGTCACACATATAATTCATATGAACTCCAGTGCTATACATAATTATTATTTATAATTATGTTTACATTGTTCTTTTTTTTTTTTTTAATTGAATGGACAACTATTAATAACATTGGAAGTGTGCTCGATTAGAACCCTGGCTCACCTGTATTGTGAGCATTAACTTATACCAGTTGCCACAAGGAAGGTTGGGCTACAAGTTTATTTTTACAGTCATTACTGTGCAGCATGCTCATTACAACTGAGACCTTGTTTGTCAGACCTGCTTATTAGTTATACATATATATTAAAGAGTTCAGTGTTTAACCATGCATGTGTGTGACCTGAAATTTCAGAAATTAATGTTTGATTGTATAACCATATTTCTACTGATATACATATAGTTACATATTTGTTATATATTTGATATCCTGTGTATGCTGAGTGCATCTGATAAATATAGTTATTTCTATGTACAATGATTTTTCTAATGTTAATTTTTATATAAAGTAAACTGGAACAGCAGCAGTAAAACTTTAGACTTTGCTGTATCAGAACCTAGGCTCAGCTGTATTGTAGCCCTTAACTTACACCTGCTGCCAAAGGAAAAATTAGGCTGTATATTTTCACATTCGTTACTATGAATGTATGCTGACTACTGCTCAACATTACTTAGCATGTTTGCAAGGTGGCAAACCACATATGATAGAATGTATCTGATTTGAAATTGACAAGTGCTTGCTTGGTGTCCGCAAGTTGCCTGGATGGTTTCAGACCATTCCGCAATGCTGCTTAGCAGGTTAACACTGTGGTGAGCAAAAGGTAAAACAATGTATCCTTTTTGAAATTGATAAGTGTCTGCCTATCCTCTGCAGGTATGCTGGACCTACAGGTGTTGTGGAAGCTTGCTGATCATTTCACAATGGTGCATGCACTTGGGAAAGCAAGAGATATAACAATGTATCTTTTTTGAATGCCTGCTTGTCATCTGAGTCATCATGCTGTGTTTGCATGGAGCTGAGCAATAGGCAAATGAGATTAGCAAAGCTCAACATGTGTTATTATTGTAAAAAGTGTTTCTTACATTTCATCAGTAAATGACAGATGTTGGACTTGAACCCTGACCTACATATACTATGTACTGTGTGATTCACCACAATTAATGGATGTGTTACACACACATTTGATTCACATCTTTAATTTATGTTGTCTTTATCATATAAGAGACTTTCATCAATTTTAATTTATTTTGCAGTTTTACTGTATTTGCGTAAAGCTGTGTATCATGCAAATATTAATATTAAAACAAATTAAAAAGAAACATAAACAACATTGTAAACTATATTTCAATACAATTGATAGAATTCTACACAACTCTGGGTTTGAACTGTCGGACTACTGAACCTACAAAACACTTTAAGGGTGTCTTATCTCTCTTTATCAAAGACACAGTTTTACAGCAGGAATGAAAATCATTGTGCATATAAGCAAGTCCCATTTCCACCACAGTATTATAAAGACATATAACACTTGTACACTCTCTGTTGTTTGTACATATGTTACTTACATATTTAGTGCAATGGCTGATCACGCAACCATTTATGAGTACTGTTTGCACCAATGCAGCTCTGTCTTCTATTTGTATTGTGTTCATTTTTCTCTTATCTGTGTTGAACACTCAGACATGCAGTCTGTAGGGCATTTTGCACCACTGTCCTTAAAATGTATGAGAATACTACATGACGGTAATATGCAGTTTTCAACAAATGTAGGAGAGTTTGGTTATTAGTGAACAAAAACTGAGAAATGAGTACTTCTCACTTCCATTTAAAAGCTTGCTATAATTACTTCTGCATTTTGTAAGTGCATATGGGTGACACACCCACTGCAGGTAAGGGAGTCTGATTTGCTGTTGTGTCTTCCCACCTTCTACTAGTAATTATTCACAGTTGCAATCCATTAGTAACTAACACTGAGGTGTTCCCTACACTATGTTTAGATCTGCTATGCAAAGTTAAAAGTTTGGCATTCATCAGTTCTAATGAGTTCACACCAGATTTGCATCTTTACCATACTCAGAGGCCTGAATCTACACTTTAAAAATGTAACCATGTAGCTAGGGAACTTGAAGGTGAGTAGAGTTGTGTATGTGGAGAACACAGAAAAAGATTGCTATTAATTTGGATTTATCTGCACAGAAATCTTCTGATCTTGCTAAGGTATGATACTTTTCAAGTACATGGTAGATTTGTTAACATGTTACAAGGAAAATATTTTATATATATATATATATATATATATATATATATATATACACACACACATATATATATATATATATATATATATATATATATATATATATATATATATATATATATATATATATACATATATATATATATAAATATATATATACACACACACACATTAGGAAAATGGAACTTTTATCTGTATGCACTTCTTATAAGCTCACTGTTGGCATAGGCTTTTTTGTTAGGCATGTTACTTTCTCAGATAGACAAACTTATTAACTTTCATCAAAAGTGTTATTGTTGCAACTGTTTACCTTACACTCTTCTATTTTACGTCAGTGAAATGTAATGACCTATATTGTCAATGACACAGGGGTGTTAGGCTTCTAAGATGGCCCAAAGACACCTCTAGGGGAGTGCTGGGCACAGGAAGAGGTGGCTGGCAGTCATATAAAATTTACTTTTTTGTTATAAATGCATACGCATTTTGTGAAAGTTTTTGAAAGCATTTGTAACAATTGACTAATGTGTTATTCCTTCATTGGTACAAACTATCATTTGCCTGTGTATTGGGGGGTGGGAGAGTTAAATACCATTTTGCCACAAAAAAAGTTGTGTTTTAAGAAGTTTGCTCTTGAAATTGTGTAGTCATCCAGTTCTTTTTGTGGTAAACAATACATTACTGCATTGTTATTCCTAGTTTTGGATTAAATATTGATTTATGTGCGAGTATGATATGGTACAACCATATAACCATAAATGTTAATACCTGAATTGTGTGTCTATGGTGGTTTATATGTATATATATATATATATATATATATATATATATATATATGTAGATATATATATATATATATATATATATATATATATATATGTGTGTGTGTGTGTATATAAGCAGGAATTTAATTATATGGTATTTATTTGTTGAATCCTTCTCTGTTTTATGCTGTCTAGAACGATGACATGCAGGTGCACCAATCCACGTAAATCCCCTTTCAGTTACTCGGAAAATTACTTCATTGTGCAAGCATTTAGGCACCACAGTGCCTTTCTGCTTGAGACAGAATGTGGGGATATGTCTGGCAGAATGTAGATTTAGAACCAGATAGTCAGTGATATAAATTCTGTAGGGGGCACAGTAAGATTTATGATCATGTGTGTCATAGGGCCACTAATATGATTTCACCAGCCTGGAGGAGTGCAGCCATAGTTGCCCATGAACATCTGGCTATGGGGGTGCTGCTATAGATCCATCACTGCTACCAAATGAAGAGTTCCAATCCAATGTCAGAGATCCACAGGACTCTGGAAAGTAAACAACATATGATTGATCCAAAGCAAAAACTGAAAAAATACAAAAGGAGAAAAAATATCACACTGGAAACACAGATAAAGGTTAGCGCTTTCGTTTATATAAATACATAAACTTCCTCAGACAAAATTACATGGGAAATAAACGTTTATATAAGCAAATAAGAAATGACATCATTTCCTATCCGAAAGAGAAAATCACAATAAAAGCCTCATAAGTTACCAAAATAAAAGGCATACCTCATTATAAGAAAACCTCCAACTACAAGACCAATAAATCTACAAATTGCATTTACCATAACAATACAAATGCCTAAAAACATGTATATATACAAATTCAAAAAATAAAGCAAAATTAGCACTCAAAAACAATACATACAAAAACATTAAAGAACTTTAAAAAATAAATAAAGGCTATCTAAGTAATGCCTTCAATTTTAACACACTCATGATGGAAATAGTGTCATTAAGTCCTGGCAGTACTGAAGCATTCAATTTAAGTTGCCATAAGAGTTCTTTTTCCTCAAGTTGTAAGGAAACCAGACCTCCCCTATTATTTTCAGCCACCTTCTCAATAATTAGAAAACAAAATTTATGAGCAGGAAAAGACAAAATATGCCTAGCTAAGGCATTCATGGTGTTAGCTTTAGTGATGGCATAATAATGCTCATAAATTCGATTCTTTAGGGGCCTATCCGTCTTGCCAACATAAAATGAAGGGCAATTTTGACACAATGCCAAATAAACCACCCCTCTTGTGTTACAATTATATTTGCCTAATAAAAAAATATTTATTACCATTTATCGTGAACATATTGGCTACAAGTATGAACTTACACCAATGGCAAGGTCCACACTTAAACATCCCACAATGTGGGCGGTGGCAATTATAATTAGCTGTTTCAAATATAGTTTTCAAGTTTCTACCTTTTCTAAATGTTACAAAAGGATGTTCCCCCACATATTTTCTTGTTAAACTGTCTTCTAATAATAAATACCAATTTTTACAAATAATGGCTTTCAACAGGGGTACATCCTTAGAAAAAGTGGTGATAAAACTCAATCTACCAAATTCACTATTTTCATTGTTTGCTTGTTGTATAGGAGGAATCAATGTATTGGATGAATTTAATGTTTCATTAAGGCATTCAACACCCCCATCCTCAGGTAAAATTTTATAACTAAGGATTGGTTTAAAGTAACCATGTGCCCTTTTAGATGAAACTTCATGAATAAGTTCCTCTATTAAGTTAACAGGGAAGCCTCGCTTAACAAACATATTTCTTAACAAACTACACTCATCCAAAAAAATCTTCCTCTAATGTTATCATCCTAGCCGCCCTTACTAGTTGCCCCTTGACAACACCCCTCTTCTGATGAAAAGGGTGGCAGATGGAAAAATGGAGGAATGCATTTAAATATGTGGGTTTTCAGAAAATTTTAGATGTAAATAAATGTAATGCAAAATTCTTAGATAAATTTACATCTCAAAATGAAATCTCATTTTCCTGAAAATCCTACGTAAAATTCAAAAAGTTGGTAAAGCTGGTCACCCTTTTAATGAATGATTCTGCAGAAGTTCTATCACCCTTCCAAAGGATAAAAATATCGTCCAAATAACGGGTGTACCATGTGGCCCTTTCTTGGAACACAAGATCTTTAAATAAAAATTGCTTTTCCCAAAATGCCATTACTGTATTGGCAAAGATTGCCCCACAGGGGGACCCCATGGCTACACCCATTTATTGTAAATAAAATTCAGAGTCAAAAAGAAAGTCATTGTTAGCTAAAGCTAATTCCAATAAATATATAACCAAATCAATCTGATCTCCGTCCATCTTCTGGTCCAATAAAAAATTAAAGTAGACCCACATCATCCACACTGATGTAGGTGAGCATCATCACCTGATGTCAGCAAACATGGCTGTGCCTGATCACACTCCTGTAGTGGCACAACTTCCACTATCCATCAGTGACTGAGGTGTTCACATCCAGATGTGGTATGCCATGGGGTTGTGATCCTGGGCATACTTATTAAGAGAACTCATGCAGCAGACATCATTCATGTTCAGGTAGCAGCAGCACATCTGACTATGGGCATGGAAGTGCCAGTCCAACTCCTGGATGAGCCAGTTTTCATGGTTGGGGACAACAAAAATAAACTGTCACCACTACCATGCACTGCTCATACCTGTCCAACATACCAGGACATAGAGCTAGCACAGAGCTTGGCTGTGTTCTTGCAGACACTCACACATATTTAAAAATGAATGCCCATAAGAACATGCACACATACACATAACATTTACATGGGTTAGTCGTGAGACTTACTGCTCATTCTGTCTCTGTGGTCATTTGATACTTTATCAAAATTGTTGTCTTTCTTACTCACAAGAATTCACTACCTTTTGTGTCAGCCTTGTTCTCCTGCTCCCCCTCCTCCACACACACACACACACACACACACACACACACACACACACACACACACACACACACACACACACACACACACACACACACACACACACACACACACACACACACCACACACTGTGCAAATGATAATAACTCTGCCGTATCCTTGATTTTCTATCTTTTGGATTCAGGGATAAATAACTCTTTTCTCTCATGCTAAGGGTGCATAGCTGACTGAGTGCTTAGTATATATTGTACTTTTCATGCTCTTTTGAAAATTGTACTGCCTTTTTTCTGTTTTTTGTAATGTGTGAATCTTTGATGCATGAGGCCTATTATTTCACAGAGAGCACATCTATTGATATAAGTCAGTGCTGTCACACATTGATGCAATTTCTATAAAAACCACTCACCTTCTACTTAGTTACATTAGCAAGTAACAGTATACAAGGACATGACATTCATTTGTGTTCTTAGCCATTTATTTTCCTCTCCCAGGTTCAATGCTTACCTTGGAAGTCTGGCAGTTACAAGAGTTTTAATTCAGGGCTGAGTCTGTTTAATGCTAGCAGCTCACAGCCATTACATGGGTAAGTAAAAGTTGTGAGCATTGCCTGGCATCAGTGTTACTGTATGTTAGTGCATAGAATGAAGGTTTGAGTGTGTGTGTTATCCACTGCCTCTTAGACAGGGTGAGGGCATATTGTGCATGCCTACATTTGCCTACAGCCACAGTGGCTGGTGGTCCTACCTCTGACTTTCACCTGAGTGTGGCTGTGGTGAAATCGCCGGTAATGGAGGGATGTGTGCCCCTTCACCTCTGTGTTCCTGCTGAATCTGTTTTCTCAGGATAATATTATGAAGGACTACACAGATGGTGAAAATTTCAGCACAAGTACAGGAATTGTACTGCAGGGTTCCTCCAGATGTATCTAGGCACTGGAACCATGACTTCAGCAGCTCAAACACGTGCTCTATGATGTTTCTTGTTTGAGCTTGTGCCTCATTATAGTGTTCCTCAGTTGGTGTGTGTACATTTCTGATGGGCATCATCAGCCACTATTCAAGTGCATAACCTGCATCCCCCAGTAAATGTCTCTGTGGGATATCTCCCCTAAAAATATATGATAGAGTTGAGAGTTGTGCCAGATATGTGAATTGTGGTAACCTGGGCTGGCAGCACACGCATTCAGGATGATTCCCTTAGTGTCACCCACAACCTGGCAGTTAATGGAGTGGAAGCCCTTTCTGTTTATTTACATCCTTCCCTGTTCCCTTTCTGTTTATTTACACCCTTCCCTGTTCCCTAGGTGGTGCTTTGATTTCAATGTGCGTACAGTCTATAGCACTTAGCACTTCATGGAAGTATGCTACAGAGTAGAAATCCTGCATAGTTGCAACTCTGTCCTTGATTGTAAGGAGAAACTGTTTGTAATCACTGGCAAGTTGTAGCATAGCATTCAGGAATTGATGTAGGATTCTGGATGCTGATGCCTGTGACACCCCCAGCATATTCCCAGTTGGCCTCTGAAAGGTTTTGATTCCCTTTGGTTTGCGCTTTTGGTCATTTCCGGACGATAGAGGTTCCAGAGTTCTTGTAGTGTGTCTTATCCACCCTTTTGTACCCTACAATTTCCTCCATGACAGGTCTAAACACCTTTCTCCTTCTTGGCCGAGGTCTATTAGCAGCAGCAGCAGCAGCATAGACTTGGCCCTGTTGCACATACACATGCAACAGCAGCTCCAAACATTCTTTCAATGTAAAGTAAATTCTCTGGCTGTATGTATTCCAATAATTTCTGGAATTCACAGGCAAAACTTGCACTAAGTCTACACAATTACTTTATAGTTTGTTGAATAGCTTGTCCATCTTAGATTGGTTGATTAGCATACAATTCAGCTGCTTTATGCTATAATTAGCTTGCTACAATGTTTACCAGGTTTGCGTAGCTCTACACAGCGTGCAAAGCTGCTTACCGAATGCAGAATGATTTGTTATCATATAAGGCTTGCGCCACAATGAGCACATGGTCTTAGTGCATCATATAGGCTTTACTGAATCTGCATCTTTGTTTATACATGTAGAACTAACAGGAAGTGTGCAAGAAATGACACTTGGTACCACTGTTGGCCCAAGGAAAATGTTTAACTGTAAGATACCCATGAATGCAATTTCTAAATAGAAGAAAGAAAAGAAATATGGTGATGATGAGTACTTAAATCTGATCACTTATATCCTCATTTTGATATATTAAAGAGGCTTATACTTCTTTACTGACAAACACGCTGTTCTGCACTATGCATAATTGTATTCAGAACATTAAATCAGTAGTGCATGTACTTTGTTCCACACACTTTCCTCAGAGTGTATTAGTAATAAAAATACAGCTGAGGTTGTGTTGATACATTTTTTGTAACTGATTGAGATGGAAACTGAATAAATAAGGCTGTCAGTTTAAAAACATAAAAACTGTAGCATGACAAATGGACACATAGGTTAGTTTTCTGAACAAAATGCATGCAAAGAGACTACAGGAAGTAACAAATAATATTGTTTATTAACATAAAAATGAATGGTGGCTTTTTGTACTGGCAGAGACCATCACTGCTATCATACAATGAGGAAATGGAGTGGAGTTTTACCTTTAGGGAAAAATCAGTGACTTTAGATTTATGGAGCAGGATAGTGGTGTTTTAGGGAGTGATTAGAGAATTTATTGTTAAGGACTGGGAGGTAATTTTTGCAGTTAGGATTAGAGTGTAAGGATTCAGGTTAGGATTAGGGACCAAGAGGACATTTTAGGGTTAGAGTTAGGGTTCTTGTAGGACAATGAAATTTAATAGGATTGGCTGGTAGGAGGCCTAGGTAATTAAGTGGGACTGGGCTAGTGGGAGGAAGTGCACTTGCGATTTAGAGCAAGTTTTAGTGAGCAAGTCTGTTGCAGACTACCAGCATGTAAGTCCCTATAGTAGATCTCATCTATGTCTAAAGCAAATAATGCAATAAATGCTTGTAAACAACACAAAAGGAAAAAAAAATACTTAGCAGCCTTTTGTGATGACAGGTGCAATGGATGAAATATATGTGTACAATCTGAAATTCTACCGATAACATTTGGAGAGATGTGTGTATGTTTAAATGTCATGTGGGTTAGAAGATAACAGTATGATGTTTGAGTACAGTGTAGAATTGCCTTGCTATATTGCTGGGAGAGCTGGGCACAGTGCCACCTAGAACAGCCTGAACAAATCAATTTCTAGATGCCCCTTACTTATAAAGTGCAGTATTATATTGGAATGCAACCTATACCATAAAAAGGCCAATGAAGCACAACACTGAGGTGCCATACTATGCTTGGTGCAACTTAGTATTTCAGTTTGATTCTCATGCATCCAGCCAGGTTTACAGGATATGGTATATATAAAATACTGTGACAAAACCTGGGGTATGCAGACGAGAGACATAGTACAGTTTTAAGGAGGGACTGAGGTAAAGAGGGAATTTCTAGAGATGCAGTTGTCCTCCTCCCTAGAAGTAAGAATACTTCCCATTGAAACCTTAGATATGATATGAGCCTATAGAGGAGCATAGCTCTCAGTGAATCAGGGACAGATCTCAAAAGAATCAGGGACAAATCCAAAAATAATCAGGGATAATCTGGGACACCTATAATACTCTAAATATGAGACACCGGCAGAATAGGGGGATGTAAATTAATATAGAATTTTCAAACTAACAGAAGTCTAAAACTCATTCAATGGGATTCATAAATGCCTACATTGCATGTACACTAAGTGTAAACTCTTCAAGGTGAACAGACACCGTAAGCATAACTCACGACTCCTTCTTCCTAAGTTTAGTTTTACTACTGATTTTCTTGCAGCCTTAAATACTGAGGGGGATTCATAAAGGCTGCCACAAAGTATAGACTACACGTACACTTAGTATAATCTTTCTGAGTGACTAGAAAGCACAGAAAATATGGATGCTCTTACATACAGATCATGTACATTTAGTGTACATTTTGTGAAGGCATTAATGAATCTTTCCTGTTGTCATTATTTATTATTATTCACCACCTTTTCTCTAGAAATCACTAATTTCAGGAGGGATTAACAGGGACAGGGTAACAATTTGAGTAAAAATTAGGGGCAGTTGAGAGATATTTAGAAGATTTACTATGGCACTGGGGCCACCTGCCTGGGAAAATATTCTATATGCCTCCATTTTACACACACACACACACACACACACACACACACACACACACACACACACACACACACACACAAACATGTATACATATGTATGCATGCATATTCAAGAATGACTGAGAAAGAAAGTATAGCATATTGAAATGTTCATTTGCATTTCACAGTTTCACAGAGCAAATTTCTGTGAGTTTCTTATAGATGTTTGTGGCACATAATGGTATTATAGGCGAATCCACTGTCAATGCACAAAAGCAGTTTCACACTACAGATCACCATAAGGGATTACATCAATTTTGACTACAATGTAGTCTGTATGAATCCTCTCTGCCACTCTCTCTGAGTATGAATGTCTGCTCTAAGAAACACACTGCTTGATACTAAATACATTATTCAGCTGACACAATTTGACAAGTATTAATTCATTTATATGTTTATTTGCTCATGTATATTTATCAATTGTTTATTGCCTTTGTTGACTTGGTTGGTGGACTTGTCCTTGGATCCCTTTCAACCATGATCTGGAGGCACAACCCCAGAATTACAGTACGTAGCTATTTTATTTATTTATTTTTGTTTATTGAGGTAGTGCACTGATCTCAACAGACCATTTGCAGGAATAGACCAAGTGAATAGACTCACATAAGAAATTAACAAAACATATTTACAGATACAAGGATATGCTAAAAAATATATATACATATTTACAGATGCAGCAATATGCTATGACATTTAGTTTAAGAAGCAGATTACAAGGTCAAAACATGGATGCAAAATGGAATTATGCTTAGCAGGGTTTTATGGATAAGATGCAGTCATAATGACTGTGATGGTTTATGTTACAAGGATAACAGTATATCGGGAGGTACACTACGAATACATTAGAAAAAGCTAGTAAGAATAGTTTGCAGAAAAAGATACCTTGGGGAAATGACAGAGAAAGGGTGAGAGAGACATACAGAGGGAAGAGGAGTAGAAAGGAGAATAAGTGTGGGAGACAGATGTAAAAAGAAGAGGGAAGTAGGACGAATGAGAGGCAGTAAGTAAGGGGATGGCAAGATGAAATAAGAAAGAGGAAATAGGGATAAAGGGGTGTGAGAGTGTTGCAGAGTTCATGTAACATAACCTGAGTGAGAATAGCTGTTCTTGTGTTCCTTGAGCTGTTATCTGAAGTTCAAGTACTTTTAGATGTTTTAGATTGAGAGTGGAATGGAGTCCCTTAGTTTAGGTGCTAGGATGGAGAATACATGGTCAGTGTAATAAAGTTTAGTTTTTGGAGTTAGTAGAGTGGTTTGAGATTGAGAGATACCAGTGTGATTAAATGTGGGGCTTTGGTGAAAAAGTTATTAGTGAGAGGAGGCGATGTCTCAGGAGAAAGAGCTTTGTGAATTAGTGATCCTAGTAGAAGGTTGGTTCTGATATGTATAGGGAGCCATTTCACTTGAGAGGTGGCAGAGCTGTTTATTATTCAGGGAGTTAGTAATGAAGCAGCAGATTTTATTGGAGATGGTTTGTAAGGCGGTGGCATTTCTCTTTGAGGCTGCAGCTATAATGGGTGATTAATAATCGAGTTGAGATAAGAGTATTCTTTTGCCAATGGCATCTTTGGCTGGCTTCAACAGAAGAGGTCATAGCTTGTTCGCCCAGAACGGCAGTGTGTTGATTTTATTGCAAGTGTTTTGAATGTGTTGCTGAAAGTTAACTGATTGGCTTAGCCAAATGCCAATGTATTTGAAGGATGTGATAGTTTCTATGGTAGTATTGTTAACATCTTTAACATTAAGGAAGCTGGGTGATTTGGTTATTTTTTAGTTGGTTCCAAATAACATTGCTTTTGTTTTTGAGGGATTTAATATATGTTTCTGGCCCATTAGCTACTGTTTTAGGGTTTGGAGGTCATCCTGGAGCAGAGTTTATATAATGGAGTGAGATTTGTTTGACCTGTAGATGACCATGTCATCTGCATAAAGAATTAGAGGTACCTGAGGATGATCAGAAGGAAGTTTATTGTTAAATATAGAAAATAGTGTAGTTCATGAGAAATATCAAAATGAAACAGAGGACAAACGTTGTGGTATGTGCATAGCTCAAGAAGGATCCAAAGCTAGTATCATTTGAATAATTCTTTACAGTGATATATATTGAATAAACAATCTTATTACAAGTATCCATCAGGTACTAAGGCATAAGCTATTTATTATGTACAAGCTGACACCTATACTAAAAAACAAATAGAAAAAGTAATGAGTGGGAGCTATTTCACTGAGCCTTCTTTCACCTATGGTAAGGCAGAAGGCAAGGGGGGTTCTGGTGGAAGAAAGTGTGTAGATTCACTTGCAGATCATTGCTATGTTAGACAAAAAGAAAAGCATGCCTTTTTCAAACACCATCTTTAAATATGCATTTTGTAAAATTCTACTCGGTTAAACGTCAATAATTTTTATGCAAAAGACTACTTTATGTACATTAGTACTCCTTTAAGGACACATCCTCTGTGCCTTTACTGTTTTTTCCACTTTCTAAGTAGAAATAAAAATGCCATTGGGATACAATCCTTATGCAATTCATATACCTTATAGTTATATTCTCTGGCATACAAATTCTTCACCTGTGTTAAAACAGGAAGTACTAAGATATAGGTCCATTTTGAATTAAGGAATATATAAACAAATAATGAGAAGTGTAGTACCACCAAAATGTGCAAGCATTATCATATCACACTATTTAAGAAAATATAACTCCAGAAAATTATTTTCATTCCTAGTTTATTAAAGAGCAGGGCTAATGAAAGACAGAATCTGATGAAGAACTTCTTTTCATCAAAGGAGTTCATAAGTTGTTGAAGGTGTCTAAAATAAGATGCTGCCATTGCTGAAGCCAGATAATCTGTAGTATTCAGGAAAAAAGAAGTGGCTGAACCTTCATTATTTAAAAAAAATCTAAACAGGGGTTGATGTGCATATGTCAATAAAATTGGTCCTTGTTGAAAAGGGAACCTTATGTGTATCTAAGAATTAAGTTTCAGAATCGGGAAGGTTTGCACTCTGTGTTGATGAAAAGATACTGAAGTAAGGATGAAACAAATACCAGTATGCTTTCAGTTCTCATTAAAGAGTGAAAAAACATACTTAACTTTGATTCAGAGATTGAAAAAACAATAAGAAATGGTGCTATTGATTCAGCGGTACAGTATTTGTTGTTTCCTAAGGGGGAGAATACGTATCCCAACCTAATTTCAACTCACAAGCACAGCCCTGTTATATATATATATATATATATATATATATATATATATATATATATATATATATATATATCTATCAGTATCATTCACAAGGTCATGTTAGTTGCTTGACAATAGATTGAATGACTCTGAAATGTGATTCAGTGTTCTGTTCATTGAAAGCTTAATATTTCACATGAGCAAAACATTGATGGCACACAGGTAAGATAAGTCTGGATTTGGGAAACTAATACTGAATCCTTCTGATATTATGAAGAAGTAAGCATGGGTGGAAATGTCTTTTTGCAAAAATGCTTTCCAAAGGGTTGTATTGACTTCCACAGGAATAATTGAGTAACCTGACTTAAAAAGGAAAATAGGACAGAATATGTCAGTGTTGGGCACTAACCATCCATAAAGTGGTAGCCCAGTGGACTGGACAAATGACATAAGAGGTGGCTTTATCAAATCAAATGTGCTGGCCCTTACTGGACTGGTCTATCCTAGACTTACTTAACCACACTATAACATAAGTTATAAAAACATCATCCCACTACAAGGAATGAAACAGCTCACTGATTCTAAATTACCCCAGTGTTCTACCAAGTAGACAAGGTAGCACAGAGAATTCTTCTTCTTTCGGCTTTTCCCAGTTAGGGGTCGCCACAGCGGATCATCTGTCTGCTCATGATTGGCAGTGGAGTTTTACGGTGTCGAGTTGCTAGCCCAGCGCCCAACCTTCCACAGAAGGCACACACACACACACACACACACACACACACACACACACACACACACACACACACACACACACACACACACACACACACACACACACACACTCACACCTAGGGACAATTTAGAGTGTCCAATCCACCTACTGCATGTCTTTGGGATCATCAGCTGAATGGTAAAGTCCCTTGACAATGTCTCCTAAAACGAGTTAGCCTATATGTTTCCTGGGATCTTACAAAGCTCCTTTGATGTTTTCCCAACCTTTCAACAATCTAGTAGTAAGTCATAACCTGGAAAATTCAGGAAACCCCACAAAATTAGCTATCCAGGCTAAGGCTGCTAGGTGTATGAATAAGGTTTTGGTTGCTTCATTTGACAAGCATTTCTCTCTTAGCAACTGTAACAATAATGAAACATCCCATTATCTGTAGAGCAAAGGTAACTTCTTGAAGAAAATTTTAAAAACTTGCAATGAAGAAGGATAAGACTTTTTGCTATTCGGAGTGGTCATGATGTAGACAGCAGCATGTAGTTGATCTTTGCCAATGAGCCAAACTTCAAGATAAATGAGTGTTCTGATGAAGAGATGAAAAGTCAGCAAGCAAAGGAGAGTAGTATTGCTGACATTTAATTCATCCTCAAGTCTTGATGAGTACCCTCGCAAGGTGGACCCTGTTTTTCACAAAATCTCACCAAGATGACACTGATATATATACTGTATTTATATAGCATATATCATGGACAGAAGTAAATCAAAAATAAAAAGGATAGCTGGGTGCACAAGACCCAGGATAAAAAAAGTGCCCAATCCTGGTAGGAGCATTGGTGCCAGGACTGGAAAAAATGACAGTGTAGAATCCTCAAAATAAGGAAACATTCCTACAATGGGGCCAAGTCAGGCTTAGTGGGAGGATGGCCCCCCATTGTAGAAGGAAGTAGCAGTCCACAAAAATGACAAAAATTAATTGGCCAAAGAAGGGCCATAAAGACGATATTGAAGATAAGAAAGAAATGATGTATTGTTACTATTATGCAAAAAGTCCAGAATTTCCAGATAAAAGATATACAAAACGATTAAGAGAGAAATTAGAGGAAAGAAAAATACTTCCGCAGGAAAAGCTGTCACAAGCTTCAAATAAAAAATTATTTTCATTAATACAACAGACTTTTGAAAAACAGTATATAGATCAAGAAACTTTGATCTCTTTGGAAAAAGAAGCATCTGAGGAAGTGAGAAAATATAAAGAAAACCTAGAGATATTTGGAAAATATAAAAAAGAAATATGGACATGGGAAAAAAGAGAGATTTGATATGGTGCAATATTTATGCAAAGGAGAAAGCCAATTTAACTAATATAGTGAAGGCAGTCTCAAATATATTCCAAGAGAAATACAGGCAAAGGCATCCAGATATGGAAAATTTCACAATAAAAAGATTAATAGCACAAAGATGTAATGTAGAAAAGATTATTAGTAAAGCAGAAGTTAAAGAAATAGAAGTTGAAGTTATGGAGTGCCTGCAAAGTGAAGGATTTAGTGTAGAAGGCCTAAAACAGATTACATCACAGCATGATGGAGTGAGTCCCCAGAATAAGGAAAAGCAAGAGGATCAGGAGACGTGTGAAGAAGAAATATGGACAGGGGAAAGGAAAAGATATTTAATATGGTGTAATATTTATGCAAAGGAGAAAGCAAAACTAACCAATACAAAAAGAGCAGCACCAAAGATATTTGAAGAAAAATATAGGGAAAGGAATCTGGATAAGAAAAACTTTGCAATACAAAAAATAAGAAGACTAACAGGAAAAATAGAAAAAAGAGATTAATAATGGAGAAGTCGCAGAAATAGAAACTGAGATTATGAAACAGCTGCAAAGAGAAGGATTCAGTGTAGTAAATCAAATACAGAAAGTACCACAACAGGATAGAGCAAATGATATCCAAATTAAGGGGAAACCAGTGGAACAGGAAGCAACTGGTCAGGTGCCATATCAAGATATTTTGGAGCTTTCCACAGGAAACCAGTATACGCATTCATTTGAAGCTAGACAGCAAGGAAAGGAACAGGAAACTGTGGAAATTCTGACGGAGTCAATGTTGAGGAGTGATAGGGCAACGAGTTCCCATATGACACAGGATGAAATTGAAGAGACTGTGTCACAGGAAGATGCTATAGAACATTCTATAGAATGTCCGCAGGAAACAGAGAACAAGGGATGTGCCCTCAGTATGGAAGAAAATGAGTTAAGAGAAGAGTTGCTTGATTTAATAGACAAAGACAGATATATCAAGATCGATGAGTGAAATAGACTGCAGAAGGTTAATAAAACCCCAAAAGTCAGAAGCTTGATAAAACAAATGAACATAGTAATTAGGACTGTCCATAGAGATCCATGCGATATAACAGAAGTAAACAGAATATATGACTGTGCTGCTAAATTAATAACTGATAAGGTTCTACCACAGGAACACAGGGTAGCGGGGGAAAAGAGGGGGCAAAAGCGAATACCATCATGGAAATATCGAATAGAGAAAACTATAAAGCAGCTAAGACAAAAAAGTGTCATTGTTAGAAGATTATAGAAGAAGGAATAGATACTAAGAAAGATAGATGTGATAAAAGCAATGTACAGTATTAGAATAGACCAGGATCAATTATGCACTATTGGAGATATCAAACTAAAAATTTCAAAACAGGCGGAAAGACTTAGAATATACAAAAATAAATATAAGGGAAAAGCACATAATAAGCAATTTATTGATGACCCCAAAAAGTTTTATAGAGAATTGAGAAATAAGGTAAAAGGAATTGAAATACCACCATATCTATGAAGATCCTGTGGAACATAACAAAGATGCTAAATGGACAGAAGAAGTAAAAGAAAGAATAAGAAGTTTAAAGGTACAGAATATGAAATGGGATGAAATAACAACCAGAGAGATTGAAACAAAGTTGAGAAAAGCCACTAAATGGAAAACCCCAAGCCCAGATGCAGTAGCTAACTTTTTGGCTTAAAGTATTAACTTCTTTGCACAAGGATTCAGCCATGAGTAAGAACTATTTATATGTGCATCCAGAACATACACTGCACTGGTTAACAACAGGAAAACCAATGCTTTCACTTAAGAGTGAACCTGCAAGCTACCCTAAAAATTATAGACCAATAACTTGTCTTCCAACGATGCATAAACTATACACAGGAATTGACAACGACAGAGTTTATAGTCATTTAGAAGAAAACTCAATTATGGCAGTAGAACAAAAGGGGAATAAAAGAAAGTCATATGGAACAAAGGATCATTTGTTGTTAAACAAAGTTATAGTGGAGAACTGTAAGAAGGGGAAGAATCTAACTATGGCATGGAGTGACTACAAAAAAGCATTTGATAGTATTCCCACATTCATAGATAAAAGAGTGATTAAAAATATATAAGATACACCCTACACTGATTGACTACATTACAGTTACCATGAAACAGTGGCAGACCACTTTGCAATTAAGCCATGATAAAGGGCAGATTATTATCCCAGGGTTAAAAATTCAAAGGGGGATATTCCAGGGTGACTCTTAGTCACCATTGCTATTCTGCCTTGCCATTAATCCATGAAGTTGTTTACTTAACAGCTTAGGTCATGGCTACAATTTGGCTCCTAGAAAACAACAAAGTATAATGACTTCTCATCATCTCTTTGTTGATGATGTAAAACTGTATAGCTCATCAGATGAGGAACTGAAAGCACAGCTGCAGGTTGTCAAAACTTTTTCAGATGATATTGGAATGTCATTTGGTCTTGATAAATGTGCAAAAGCAACCTTTAAAAAAGGAAAGCTGCAGCACCAGGAAAGCTCAGTTTGGGACAAGATGTGATATAAAAGAACTTGAGCAAGAGGGAGTGTACAAATACTTGGGAACTGATGAAGGATCAGCAATAAAACATGAACAAATGTGAATAAAACTCAGTAGGGAGTACTTTAGAAGAGTTAAATTAATCTTAAAAACAGCATTGACATCTAGGAATAAGATCCAAGCTATAAATCAAGTTGTTCTTCCTGTCCTAAATTATAGTTTTGGAGTGATTGACTGGCCTCAAAAAGTGTTGGATAGACTGGATATTAAAACAAGTAGGATTCTTCATCCTTACTAAAAGATTTATAAAAATCAGTGTATACCAAGATTATATATTCCCTATTCCGAAGGAGGGATGGGCCTTTTTGAAATTGATTACATGTATAGATCTGCAATCGTGGGACTCCACACATATCTAGTTACCTCACAAGATCCAAATGTAGTGAAAGTTTTGAAACATGAGGAGAATAAATCTAAGATGATGTCTCTGCTTAATTTAGCAGAAGCATATCAACGTCAAGTAGGAATGGAAATCAAACCAGAAGTGGATAAAAAACAGGGCAGCAACTGAATGTGCTAAAAAACAAAAGAAAGAATATAAAGTGAAAGACCAGATGAGAAGGCAAGAAATGTGGAAAAAACATAAATATAGTTGCAAGTATAGAAAACTTCTGAAAGAGCCTCATGTTGATCAAGAACAAATGCAGAAATGGTTAAGGGGAGGTAAATTCACATCAAGAAATGAAGGTTAATATTGACAGCCTAAGATAGTGGGCTGCATACATGTTGGTTTACAAACTCCATTGAACATGTGGGAGAAACAGACATATGTAGGTTTTGTAAAATCGAACTGGAAACAGTCATACACCATGTTGCTGGTTGCAATGCACTAATGGCAGAGGGACTGTATACTGGAAGGCATAATAAAGTGGCAAGACTGTTACACTGGAGATTGTCCAAATATTATGGTATTGAAGTGGCTGAAAAACACTGGAAACAGGAACCACAAAGAATCATAGAAAATGATGAAGTTTATATCACATGGGATCACCCAATACCAATAGTTCAAAAGATAGAAGCTATAAAACCGGATATAGTGGTCCAAGAAAAGAAGACAAAAGTAGCATTGATCATTGAAATCACCACATCCAGTGACTACAGTGTCCTGCGTACAGAGAGACACAAAGTCATAAAATATCTTGATCTGCAGGCAGAAATGAGAGCCATGTGGAAGAAAGATACCCAGACAGTTCTAGTACTAGTAGGAGCAACTGGTCTTATAAAAAAACAATTTACAAGCGTATTTACATATGTTACCAATTCATGTAACACCATACGAATTACAGAAGGAGTTATTACTGGGCACATTGTGGGTGCTGTGAAGAGCACTTTTGGCTAACAATACTAATTTTATGAACTTTAATTGTGCTTTGACTTAGGAATGGGGTTGATTCACTTCATGGTATTAGAAACCCAAAAGACTTGGAGAAATTAAAAAAAATAGACAGTGGCATGTTAGTTGATCTATGCCAATGAGCCAAACTGCAAAATAAATGAGTGTCCCCAACACTGCAGCATCTAGTGACAATTGATGAAACCTGAGAACCTGAAAATGGACTTAACTGTCAGCTATGCCATTCTTCCTTCCTAGTATATAACCAGAAAAGCTCAAATTGACATGAAAACTTAACAGAGCTAGCAATCTTATTACTGAATGTAACCACCTAGATTTTAAAGATCTTCTTTTGAGGACTTGGACTATTGTTAGATTATCAGGGTAAAATAAGACCTTGTAAAAATGTTCTTTCCAAAGCAATGTGGCCACCTAGATTTGGAAAACTTCAAAATAGGTGAACGCCTTTTTTCTCTCTTTGGACTATGAGGTTGGCTATTTGGCTGCAATCCATCTCCCTTGAAAATAGCTACTTATTCCTAGTCCAGCTACTTCATTAGTAAAAAAAAGCACAGTTCATCAGAGGAAACCCAAGGGCTTTGCCAAAGTGTGACCCCATTGTATTGGAGCAAAACGGTCTTCCACAACAAGAGATCCTCCTTGATTTTACAGGTAATCTGCATCTGATGGTGTCTACATTTGCCTCCTTTCAGCAAATTGGATAAGGATTTGAGAATGGTCCTGCCTGGGACAATAGCTCTACAAGCAAGGTCTAGGACCCTGTACAGCCACATAACTTCATTGATTTTAACTTTGCTATCTTTTAGAAACCAGTCAATTGTGGAGCTGAAATGTTGTAACTTACTGGTAGAAAGTTTAAAGGCAGAGACTGGAACATCAATTACTAGTCCCAAAAAGATAATGCCTTGTCTGGGGCCTTCCAATTTGTCCCTAGCCATGGGGAACTCCCAATTCATGGTAGAGCTCCAAGAAAATTCTCATGCTTTCTTGGACATCTTCCCTCCCTTCACCTATTATCATACAATAATCCAAGTAATGAATTGCAGCATGGGATGTGGCCCTTTGCTGCCAACACTAGTGTAATGTGGAACTGTAGATTTCAAAAATCCAAGCAGGCCAAAGAACAACCCATGGGCATGGCCTTTTTAAAAAAGAATTTATCATCCAAAGAAAAGTCTAATAGAACCCAGTCATCCTGTGTGATGGGAAGAAGATGGAAGGCTGACTAAATACCTAGCTTGCAAAGTCAAAGATGTCCTTGCAATCCCCCAGAATAGCTTTCTCCTTAATGTTCAATGGAACATGTGCTGTGCTATAAGAACCTGGGATTTTGGGCCTGAGAGAGCTGGTAACTGCCTTGGGTGGGCAAAAACTGCTCTGTATTGAGATCTGGGTCATTTGCCATGGCCTTCTTGATAAGAGGGGAAGGAATGTTTAGAACCTACATTGACATCAGTCATGAAGGATGAGCCAAGCTGGACTGCTAAGACTCTTGAGAAGTATTGATAGTTATGGGAGGGGTGGAGCAAATGATCTCTTCCAAAACCATATCACAAATCCTGGCTCTACCCTTGTCTGACAAGAAATCGAAAAATTATTGTAAATAATCATCTACTGGTTGCCCCCCTTCTGGCAAAGGCAAACCTGTGTCAGCATCTTTATCATTACCTTCTTCTCCTTGAGTGACTTCTGGCATTCAGGCTGGAGCTTCTGTAGAGGCCACAGCTGGAAGGCTTCTTTTGCTATGTGAGCTTCTTTCATGCTCATGTGAAGCTTCCAAATCTGAAAAAAGAAAGACCTTGTGTTTCATGGCTTAGGCATTGCCATCTGTCCTTCAGAGCTTGCACAGAAGAGTATCCTGTAAGAAAGAACAGAGGCCATGATGTTTGCAATATAATGACAGGCTAGCAATTCGTATACCTATGCTGCTTGAACCACTAGGGGAAACTCCTTGGCTAGTGACCATGATTCACACACACACACACACACACACACACACACACACACACGCACGCACACACGCACACACGCACACACGCACACACACACACACACACACACACACACACACACACACACACACACACACACACACACACACACACACACACACACACACACACGCCCTTTATTTGTATATACTCTAGCTGTGGTAAGTGTAGTTAATGCTAGAAGACATAAAGTGGAATAGGAAGACTGGGTCAAATATGCCTCTATTAGGGATAACCCACTCAAATGGCATGGCTGCTGCTTGATCTTGTATAACTTTCAATGCCTCAGGTGTAACTCTAGGAAAAGCTACAGTAAACAGGAGAAGTAGACTAGTTGTAAAATACTAGTACTGACAGCCTGTTACATGGATAAGAAATGTAGTTTAAACCATTGATTTAATCTATCCTCTGATTATAACTATATTTATGTAGTGAAATTCTCTGCCTAACCAAAGTCACCAGGTGTCATTCTTTTCTTTTTTTTATTTGTTTTTATTTATTTAGGTTTTGAAATGGGAGCAGGAGAATAAAAAGAACTGAGTTCAAATCTGATTCAAGATTGAGATCTCCAGAAATGAAGACCGAGAGATATGTCCTTTGTAAAGACATCTGGAGCAAGAGATACTTCAGAACTGCAATATTATCATGTGCTTCTTTAGAAAATACTGTACTTAAACCAGTCAAAGATTCTCACTTTTTTAAATAATATTAATATTGTAGAGTGTAGCCCAAAGTCCAGACCAGAAAGCTTTTTTAGATAATGATATACTATGCAAACTGGAATTCAGCAGAAAGTGCCATATAGGTTAAAAAAGAACCTATCCAGATGCTGTTAACTCTTGCTACCAGAATAACAGCAAAGCATGAATCCTTTGATTACTTACAGACATGGATGTTCTGCTCTTGTGAGCATTTCTGACTGCTACTTCTCATTGGAATTGAAGGTGCAGAGTACCTTCCAAAAGGGAATACACTAAAAACAGCAAAACCCACACAACAATGCCGTAAACTCAAAACTTGAAATTTGATTGAGAGGCCAAGACAATTTAACACAATTCTTCTGAATCCAGTAATTTCCAATTTAATTAAAGCTGTCATTCAGCACAATACTCAACTTCCAACCCTGAAACATTACAGCTGAGAAGTATGGCTGGACCCAAGAAAGTGAAAGAATAGATTGGTGCCAATATAACCCTTACCAAACAGAGCCATGACTACTAGCATGTTGAAACTGCAGGCATGCAAACCATAGATAGCAATGATGGAACAACACAGTACAGTTCACCCTTGCTTACAAAGTAGAAGTCCTCCACTGAATAATGTACCTAAGTACCTGCAACCAGGCAGCATGCATCCTCCACTGAAATACAATATGAACAGGGCTCTCAGTTGAATCAGGATCTGTCTGAAGAATCAGGGATAACACAGAGATAACTTGGGGTGATCAGGGAGCTTCTAAAATTAGATAGCACTTACCTGTAATGTAGACAAAATAATGGCATGTGAAAGAATACATCATAAAACAAAATAAGACTGTTACTCTAATTTAGCCATGGTTGTTATAATAATTTCCCACATTCTCAAACAGTCATCCACTTTGGGAAGGGCATCCTTGAAAACCAGGCATACTAAGGACACTAGGAAAATGCCATATTATACAACCATGACCGTGAAAAGACCACTAAAATATAGTGGGGACTTACAGTGTAAAAAATTAAACAGAATTGACAGAAATGAAACCCCCAACAACCAAAATTGTAATCTGTCACCTTACCACACAGCCAGACTGCTTATTATTAGTGTCTGTAGCAGCTAAAGTTACTAATCAACAAATATGGGTCTTCATGGCAGTTAAAAAAAAAGTTTGTGTGAGAGAGAGAGAGAGATAGAAAGAGAGAGCAAGAAAGAGAGTGTGAGACAAAGTTGCATTACCAAACCTGTGGTGGGGTTTTGATAGTACACACATTTAATTAGAAAATTAAAACTCTAATTGGGAAAAGGGGGTGGGATCATTTCTGAGTAAGCAAGAAAATGTGTTTTTTTTTAAAGTAAAATCCCTCTAATAGTGAAAATGCTGTTCATTATTGTGTAAAGCAAGAGCAAAGTGTAGACTCTAAACATAAACATTTAGCAGAAAAAAGGGGGCTCTTTTCTGTGTAACACAAAGAGGAAAAGCGTGGAAACTTGTTGAAACTGAATGTAGTTTGTTTGTAGTGAGCAATAAGAGGCAAAAGAGGCAATAAGTAAAACAATAGCTCTGCTTCTATTATGTAAAGAAAACAAGTATTGAGAACTGTTGAGATAGAGCAATATGGCTTTATAAAATAAAGTGTTGTTAGCCAAGCAAGTCTGGTCACAAACAATGCTGCAGTACCGCAGAATGAGAATATCACACATCAGAATATCTTTGAAAGGTAGGCGCAAATGGATGTTTGGCAGTCCACTTTTACATATATGCAAAGTTAAGGCTTAAATGAAAGTGATAACTGTGGGTCTAAAGGTAATAGAACTGAGACAGATGATCCTAAATAATAGACTTTTCGAATGTCTTATTAAGAAACTAGTGTTTGTAGAAAAAACAGTGGATGCAATTTCAAGAAATCTGTATAAGAAAGAAGAAAGTATTAACTATGAACAAGGGAACATGAATGAGACCCTTTCTCATCATTGTGCAGCTCTGCAAGGAAGAGTCATTAGATGTGAATATAGAAGCAAAAGACTGACAAGGAATGCTATCTCCAAGTAGAGAGAATCTGTAGAACATTGGAACAATTGGTTACTGAATTTGAAAATAAAATGAAAAAATGTCTTGCAAGGTTATTGGCTGACCTTAACTAGCAAAAGATATGGCAAATAAATTAAACAGAAAAAATGCTGACTCATCCAAAAGATTTTCTTAACATTCTGTATAAATGGGCAGAGTAAAACATAAACGTAAACACAACTGTACTAAGTTAAAAAAAAAGAGAGATTTTGTGCTGGAGCTTGTAAGACACAAGGAAAGTCAGTTCAAGCTAACATTGTTTACATAATTAAAAGATAAAACTGTAGTAGAAGATATGAAAAATGAACAGTGGGCTCCTTGACCTAAAAGCAGAATTGCAGAATATGCAAGCTTAAATTGATAGTCTAAAGATAGAACTCCAAGGGACTAAAATTAAAGTTAAGAATGTACCAAACTTGTACTACTACTACTACTACTAATAATAATAATAATAATAATAATAATAATAATAAACAATCTTAACATATATAACAAAGGAAACACAAAAGCATAAATGAAAGTATAAATGAAAGTGAACAACTGTTACTGAATGCAGTATAGTTCAAAAATAATATATGATAAGACATACAATGCAATAACAGTCACCTTATGGCATGTTCTGTGCAGTAGAATGGGTACCATAATGGCTAACAGAAGAAAGGAGAGTGTTGACAATTCTTCTAGGCCACAAAATAATGTGTTCTTGCAGTCACATGTATAGCATGCACCTGTTGGACAGAGGAAGTACAGGCCAGCAGGTCAGGGACCAGATATGGCAGACCCTGGTGTTTTCATATTACTCCAATCACTCCAACAGATTTGAAAGAAAGTAACCAATAGGATTTCACATGTCCATAGCAAAGCAAATGAAAATGCAGAGCTCAGGACCTCCACAGAGGGCAGGTCATCAAAAAGAAAGCTGTTAATCAAGGTGGATAAATTTCTAGTCACAGTTTTCAGGAACAGGACATCATTTGTGGTGGTATCTTAACTGTGCATGCAGGCCTTGAACAAGCCAGCCATATCTCCTTTGCTGAAGATGAAGTTAATATTAACTACTACCGTTTTCTACTCAAAGTACATGTGTGCATACCGAGTGCAGGATGTGAATGTCAGCCGCATGTAACTTGCAATCTCTTGCACCTATTTTCAGGTCTGTATCACTTTGTTGAAACTGAAATGATTAAACACTCATGTGTCGATCACCTATTCAGTGAAAACACTATTCATCATATGACGTTATAAGCGAAAAACTTTCCTAGGGCAAACTGATGGCAGTCCACCCTAGTAACCATAGTGACCATAAAACAAAACCATAAAACTTAACACCTACACAGGTGGGGGGGGCTATGCCCCCCACATCCCCCAGTGTGGGGTGCTGCTCCCTCCCCCACACCCCCCATAACTAAACATACCAACTACAAGATCACACTACAGTGGGGATAGGGCAAATTCCAGATGGTGGCCAACCATTGATTTGCCCAAGGGAACATTTCACTTAAAACATTGTTCGATGAATAGTGTTTTTGCTGAATAGGTGTTCCACAAATGAACATTTGCTCATTTGAATTTTGACAAAATGATATGGACCCCCTTTTATCATGAGGTACAATGTCCTGCCAACAAGGTGCCATGTGCCTACAATTTAATTTGAGCCTGTTTCACCTTTTGGCATGCATGCCACAGCAGTATAGTATTAGCATGTGTGTCAGCTTATTGTGATTTACTGTGTGGCATGTATTTATAGGTTCCAGGGCAGAAGGATCATGGAAGGACATGCAAAAGATGGGTGTCAGCATAAAAGCTATGGTTGATGATAGTGCAAATATGCCTGTTTCACAATCTGATGGCATATTGACACTGGCTGTGTAACTTTGGGCAGGTAGGATCAATCACATCTGCAAGTGCTGGGGCCCCAGTGAATATACATGCTGATTCCACAGCTTCAGCAGAGCCTAATGAACCTCAGTAGCTTACTGTCCAACATGGACTACTCCCTTTGTCTGTTCAACATCAGACTCAAATATGCACTACCTCTGGATTGGCATATCTATCATAAGTTAGCTACACTGGAGTATCCAGTGCTGACATACTTCGTATACTGCCTGATAGCTGTGTTACACTCAGAATAAATTAGCAGGTGGACTGGTTTGTTAGACAACCACAATCAGCTGCTACACATTTCACTATGGAGCTGGTTGGCTGCCATGAGACATGCATGATGACATGTGCCAGCTCCATAGACAGCTGGATTAAAGACACAATGAAGCAATTATTCTACTGAGGTCATTGGTAGCACATGCCACCTCCCTCAGTGCATTTATGAAAAGTATTGCTTTGGCAACGAGTCTGCCACCTGGGGCAGTATGGATCATAGACTTGGGTCAAGCTGGATGTGGTGTCCCATGTAAATGGCCCACACACACACACACACACACACACACACACACACACACACACACACACACACACACACAAACACCACATCAATTGCAGATGTTTTATAATGTCATAAGGTCTGGAACCCCTCATCATGCATGATGATGACTGTCAGACTCTAGAGTTATGAGACTTAAAAATGAAGTCCAGTGAAAGTCTTCAGTTCTACCCTATCTGCTTCACTCTAAGTATCCAGTCTTGATACTGCTGGTCAGCACACTGTACCTAAGTGAAGGTTATGTCATGGCATCCTGGCCCTATTGCATGAAGAGGTGATCCCTTATACTAAACAAGCACCCAGAGCATGAAGCTACTGATGTCACCTCCCATGACATATTATTGCTATGCCATTGTAAGTTCACACCCAGCCGTCTGTGTGTCCAGTCATTACTTGTGAAAATGATAGTCAGTGTTATTCAAACCACCATCTGTCCTGTGTGGTACTGATGATGTTTGATGCACAGTGTGCCTGGACCACGCACTAACCAGCTTATCCTGATTGTGGTATTGCAAGCATCATTTTGGTCTGTGCATCACTATTGTTATATTTGTCATGTACCATAGTTATTGATCAGATATTGGTCCTTTGTCTGGTCTGCAATACTGTGTACCCTTCCCAGCCCGGGATATATGTATGTGCTGTGAATGTAATACCATCCTCAGCATCTTCACCTTGTCCCTAACCTGCTGCTCTGTCTCATACAGTTGGTACTGCACTTCTGGTATTTGTTTGAGCAGTCTAAGATTACTCACTGCTTGTTAATCCTTCCAGGATTTAGTTTTTCATTTAGTCTGTTATTATTGTTATCTAGTTACTGTTTAGATAATTTGTAGCACTGTGTTTTACTTCTTTCTCAATGTTGTAATTAGAGCTTACTACTCAATTGTACATAACTTGCTTCTGTATTTCTCCATATCATGATCACCTCTACTGCATACATACATTGATTGTTATTGTTTACCATCTACCATGTCTTTCTGTGGAGCTTTTCTCCCTGGGCCTCCGCTGAAAAAGGACCTGTGTCCAGTCGAAATTTCCCTGTAAACAAAATGTAAATAAATAAAATAATAAATAAATTCCCAGCCTTTTCCCATAGGATGATACTATGTCACATGATATATGCAAAAAATATTTTGTTGGCTGTATTTTGGCTGTACTGAAGTGCCATGCTTGAGGTGTCTAAACAATGGAATTGATCCATGAACTGTCCAAAGATCATGCCTATGATGCTTTGTGTGTTAACATGGGCAGTCTTGTACAGCGGGTAATTCATAGTTTGTGAACTGCCTTTCTGGGTCATAAGCTATAATCGGTATCATCTACAACACACAGGAAACATATTAGGAAATGGGCCTAATTAAAAAAAAAAGAATTTACGTTCATATTTAGATATGCTACCAATACATGTAACTCTGTATGAATTATAGGAGTCAGTTTTGGGCACATTGTAAGTGCTGAGAAGAGCACTTTTGGATCATATCAAAGACTGAAACAATATTAAGTTTGTGTACTTTACTTGTACCCTGACTTAGGAATGGGGTCCATTCACATCATAATATTAGAAGCCCCAAAAATTTGGGGAAATTAAACTGAGAGAGACATATGTTTAAATGGTGGCTAAACCTGCATGCACATTTTCAGTATGTATAACCCAATTATGTCTGCAATGTGCCTGCACTTAATTGCCAGATGTCCCTATGGGAAATCACCTTGCAGGACCTATTAGTATAGATTACGTCTGCCACAACTATATGAATCATGAGCATTCTCTGGATGGGGAATGTGCACGTTTTATATATATATATATATATATATATATATATATATATATATATATCTATATATACACATATATATATATACACACATACACACACACACACACACACACACACACACACACACACATATATATGTGTATATATATATATATATATATATATATATATATATATATATATATATATATATATATATATATATTTAATGCCTTCTGCATTACATACCACTTGCAGTTCAGAGAATGGTAGGCTTTCCAATGAATGAATCTTCATGGGTCTGGCCTATGTGGGTTCTATAATACAGTATGGGTATAAACAATGAGACCTAGGATGTCAGGGGAGCTTGTAATATTATGAAATGCAAGTGAGATGCTGACTGTTTCCTCTGATGTCTTTGGAAATCAGATATGCACATTCTCATGTTGAAGCATTATAGTAAGGAACTGACTAAGAACATGTAAGATGGAGATGTGATATACCTAAATAGTCCCCTGCCATTGCTGAAAGGCCTCTGTACCTAAAACAGAAAGCACTGCATATAATTTGGTGCCTAGAAGAACTGGTATACTATGCATTGTGCTTGATATTACATGAGGTTTACACTGACCAACAAGGTGGGTTATATATCACTATTCATTTTATAGTGGTCTACAACTTGTTAATAGATGAGGTGGTAGTATGTAAGGTACTGTCTGTGTCTCCAGTTTTGTTTTTAATCTTTTACTCTCCTTGCAGGTAACTCTCAGCTGACATCAGCTCCATTCCTATTCACTTTGTTTAACAGATCTGGCTTAGCCTCCCCTAGACCCTACACAACCCATGTCCTGGGTCAAAAGGGACTCTGAAGCAGTCTCATGTAGCTGTCAATGAGTATTTTTTTATCATGCCTTAAATCTCCCTTTCTAATCTCACACACTCGCTGAATGCCTCGGGGGTAGAGGCACATTGGAAATGTGCTGGCAAAGGGAGGAGGCATTGCTATAACATTCTCCAGTTCTCTTGAACTGTCCTTATAACTTGGCAATCCACAGACCTTTCAAAAATGCTGAAATTCTCATCTCCCTTCTCAAATGAAACTCACAGAAATTGCTGTACATCATTGTCTTTTATATCCCAGGAAACAACATCTCTGCTATGGAAGAAATTCTTTATATGACAGCATCAAGCATCCCTTATGAAAATTTGATTCTTTAGTTTGCAAACACACACTGGCCCTCCCTCACTGCTAACTTCCCTACCATATCAATAAACCTATTTGGCTGCACTCAAATTATCCAAATCCCCCCTAGGCTCAATAAGCCCGATAATAAAAAAAATCCTTCTAGACTGGATACTGACACCAATCCAAACAAAATATTATCCTCAGGAACCTTTCCAGACAGATTTATTGATCACCTGCCTACCTTTGTAATTACAAGTACTACTGATGTACCCAGAAACCATCACTTTATTGAAGCACGTAAGATAACTAACTTGACCTCAATACATTTATATTCACTCTAAAATCAATCAATTGCAATCTACTCAGAACCATTCCTGTAGATGATGCTGTTCTTCTATTTGATAGATCATTCCTTAATATACTAAATAATCATGTTTCAGATAGAAGAAAGAGAGTCAAGCATACCACCACCCCTGGCTATTGTGTGACATCAAAATGTACATGCACAAAAGGGAAATGGCCAGGAAAATATGGCAACAAAATCTGACTCCACAAGACCGAAAAAACTTTAGATACCTATCAATCCTACAAAAAAAAAAATCAAAACAGACAATGTACCACAACTAGAATGACACACAAGGCATTCACTATAAAAGCCCAAGAGTTCCGGGCTCCATAAAAAAAAATCATAATCCTGGTGATGTCAAAAGTACACCGCATACCCTGATATGGATCTAGGCAGTACTGCCATTATTCAACTCCCATTTTATAAACATCATAAATTCCTTACTCAATAAAAATAAGAATTACCAGCCACAAAATACTTCTCAAACCATCAGCAATTCTATTGTTCTTTCTCAGCTCAGTCCCTACCTGTACCATAAAGAAGTACATCATCATGCTTAAACCAACCACTTTAGCTATTGAGAACTTACCAGGCAGCTATATCAAAATATCTGCTGAAGTCACAGCTTATTCAGCCTGTAGTCTCATAAATAGATCTGTACAAGAATTATTTGTCCCCTCCTTCTAGAAGAAATCTTATATCCTGCCTCTTCAAAAAGGAGAAAATGATACTAAACTCTCCAACTACAGGACCTTAGCTATACCTTCCATTTTATTAATAGGTGTCACTATTGACAATAACTTGAAGTTAAACTTATATATTCAATGAACTATCAAAAAACACACCAAAAGCTATGTCTCTTATATTGAGTTAAACAATATCTCAGTGAAAATAGCAGGACAATCTAAGCCTCCTCTTGTCCTCTTCCCACACTCCTATATGCCTCATCAATTTTCAACAACCTCTAGGTCACACAAAAGAGCAAGCCTGAGCAGTGCTACAATAAAATAGCCAAATCTTCATCAAATAAAACTTCCTCTACTCATCATTGCATTGGTCTTAAGCACCTCAACTGGCTACAGCTACTCCATTGATTCACTCTTGCAGCTACAAATAGCACAGTGTCCTGAGAGATGCCCTCGCCTAGGCACTTTGCTACAAAAGTACACTCTGAACCAGCAGCTCTGCTCTAGAGATAAACATCTCCTCATGGTTCCAAAGACTAACAACCTAGATGGAGATTCTCTGTATTCTAGCCATGTCTCCAAGATCTGGATATTCACCCTACTCCCTATTAAACTCACTGAAAACCCAGTCATCTTCACAACTATAGTAAACCTGTACTAAAAGTACTCAACTTTTGGCTATGTCAGTTTTACTCTCCAGGATAAGATTACCAACTAGCACTACCACCATAACTACTGTACTTAAAATTCTGTTAACCACCTAAGCACTGAAACTGTAGCATTGTTTAAACACTTCTGCAATATACTATTCATAATATGTATTGTGTATTTAGAAGCCTTTTGTATTACCATTTTGTATTACCATGTCTTATTACTATGTACAAATGTATAATGATTTATGTATTACTATTTTGCACAGATAATGTCTTAGTCTGTCTTAGTGTGAGTCTGAAATGTATTGTTCTTTAACTCTATGTGTATGGAGCTTTTCTCCCTGGTCTTCCACTGGAAAGGGGCTTTGTGCCTAGATGGACTTTCCTGTTAAACAAAGATATATAAATAAATAAAAATAAAATAAAATATTGTCCCACCACCATGACAAATAAATCAATGTCCTCTGCCTGTTGCCCCATAATGATAATGCTCATTCCAAGTTCCACTATAGTTCACCCACTAGGAATGCTCAAGTGCACATCATCCTGTGGGGAATGGTGAGCTCACGTGCATACCGTCCCTCTCAGGATGAAAATGTCTATCCTTTCCTGCCAGCACCTCAAACAGATCCTTTGTCAGGGCTTTATCCCTCTATGCGTTGGTGCTGGCTATTTGTATCTCTGATGTTGGTGCAGATGGCTGTGACATGCAACACAACCAGCCCTGGCAGCAGCAGCTAATACATACTGTTGTGCTACCACTATTGCAACTCCTGTCAAGGCTTCCTGCATGAACACTGACAATATAAACATAAAATATGGATGTTCGGTATCACAGTGAGATACCATCATATAAATCTCTGAATCATGCTACCATCTTGCCTGCATAAATTTGCATATTACATATTCTATATATATGCATGAACTGCTTCATTTGTACCTAATTATGTATTCATGTACATGTTTTAAGCATTGTCATACTGCACTACATGCACTCGACCACAAGCTGCATATATCTGCTTTGCAGGCAATTCTGCACAGTGCACAATGCATTGTGTTACCTTAATATAAATCCCAGCCCAACTCTGACTTAAAGTTGGCCATTTATAATATACTATGCTTTTTAAAAGAGCACTGTTGCCTTAGAGTAAGTTTGTTGAATTTTGAATTTTTTTTCATAGGTTCATAGGCTCAAATGTACTTATTAGGCTATTGATCCATGGGGATCTTTGAAAGGCTAGCCATACATTCACATGAAACTTTTAGTCCTTATATTTAAGTACAAATAACACAGAGACAATCAGAACATTTACATATTGCCCCTATCCATGAGGGTCAAGGGTACTAAACCAAGCGTGAATTTGCAGATACCCAACCATTTGTCCAGATTATGTTTGAATACTGTAAGAAATGCTTTGCCTTGCTTTATAAGTAGAAGAATACAGTTCTAAAGAAATATTATTCTCTGTGATGCATGTCTATCACTCCTAACATTTTGTTATAGTTATACTGGTCTATTTATGTTGTAAAACAGATTTGGATCTCTTGAACAAGTGTTTATGCTCTCATTGGACTTGCAATTGTACAGTAGGTCTGACAAGATGGTGTCTGCTGAGGGTCTGTACTCGAGTCAGCGATGACCTCTCGGTATCCTGTATGAATTACAGAAGATGGATATGACTCTGAGATGGTCTACATAGCTTTTATGACTTAGGCCCTTGATTTTCTTAGTAAGAAGGCAATTTAGGCATTTACGTTGTGTCAAATGTCTAAACGGGTGCATACAAAAGGGATCATTATACTCAGTGACTGACCTGGTGAGTATGGAATGAAGTGGGATGATCACATCCCTGGACCTGGATGCCATAATCTTAGTAATAGGCTGTACAATAAAAAAATCCTTCACTTTCATACAGTAGTGGATACATGGTGATTAAAGGACAGTTCCCTATCTCTTGTAAGCTTCCAGGTCCCTAACTGCTGGATCTGTTTTCAGGGGAGAATTGTCAATGGGATACAAGGGACTTCTTGCTTAAAAATATACTATTATATATTTCTGGGCATTCAGTTTTAGTTCGTGGTTTTGACACCAGCTATTGGTTTGGGAAATGCCTTCTAGGAGGATCTTGATGCCTCTGGGTAGTTTTTGGTGCCACCAAATTTACAGTCATCTGGAAACTTGGTCAGCCATGAACCCTTAATGGGAGCTTTGTCCTCCAAGAAGAAATTGCCAAAGAGGAGTGGCCCAAGGACTGAACCCTGGGATATTATTGACAGGTCTTTTAATGGAGGTAGAGCAGCCCATCCTAATTTTCTGGATGGTATTTGTGAGGGTCAGTGGCACAGCAGCTAACACACCTTCAGTAAATAAGGGTGTGTATTCTATTCTCACACCAGGAAGATTGATTTTTGATACTGCTGTATGGCATAAGAGAGGTTCTCCATGCCTGTGTATGTTGTCTTTCAGATGAAATACAAAACTGAGGTCTCATCTGTTTGAGTAGGGATCACTTATTTGGCACAACATAAAAAACATTGTTTACAGATTCACAAAATGTACATATTAACAGCCACATATATAATTATTCATATTTTTTTTTGTTTATCATTTTTCTTAAAACATTCTAATTATTATTCTTCCATAATTGACCCCTACTCCTTGTTCTACAACTATAATCCAATTTTTCACAATACACCTGCCAAAATCCATTTCCCATTAAATCACATTTCACTCAGACTTTCATTCCAAATAACCCTTATTGTATAAAATAAATTCTTATCTACCCTTCTTACATATTATTTCTTCTTATTCTTGCAATATCCATGCATAACTATATATATATATATATATATATATATATATATATATATATATATATATATATATATATATATATATATATATATATATATATATATATATATATATATATATACACACACACACACACACACACACACACACACACACACACACACACAGATATATCTATCTCTCTCAGTCTCTCTCTTTCTCTCTCTCTCTCTCTCTCTCTATATGTATATATATATATATATATATATATATAATGTTTATAGGTTCATAGGTTCATAGGCTGGTACTAGGCTATTGGCCCTAGGGCCTATACAAGCCTAGCCATAATTCCCTGGCTATTTCTTCCCACACTGTTTACTTCCCTGGACCCTGTCATTAATATTGTCAAAAAATTCTTTGCATACGTTTTTCCAAAGTTTCACAACTCTTTTACATTTCAAGAAACATGGTCTTTTGTCTCTTCCTCTCTCCAAAATAAACACACTCTTTCAACTGTCTTTTTATATGGCATATTCACATTTATTAGTATCTCATTTATTACCAGTCTCCATAGGAAATCCTGACACTCTTTTATCCTTGGTACACCACTTTAGTTCAATGTCTTTAATCACTTCTTCTGGTAAAGTTTCTCATGGATTTAGATAACAATAGTGTTTTATCATATTATTATACCACATCCTTCTTTTTGTTTCAATAATTTTTCTTTTTCTTTTAAAATTATATATAACACAAAAAACATTTTGATCTTTACAACATGACCATAGGAGTATATCATACATTAGTGTTAATACCATAAGGTGTAGGACATACAACACATTTATTTACACTATGTACACAGATGCTTTCACCATTCGCTCAATTGTTATACAAAACAACACATACAATCTTAATACCCAAACTATGATTAGTATGTCAAATCCTGTATGAGTTTATAGGTTCCATTAAGGTGTATTCTTAAGTTGCTATGTGGTTGATTATGCTAACATTATATTAAAGGTTTGTTTCCAAATTTCTCTGGACTTCATGTTTTGGTTTCTTTTATCCATTACTATTTTGTGAGCTAAAAGATGTTTTATGGCTATTTGTTTAAAACCCTCCCAAGATATATTCAACGGCTCTAGCCATTTGAGAGCTATATATAGTTTCATTAGCAGAACAATTATTAAGAGTCTATTTGCTTGTTTTTTGGGGATGTTAGTTGGAAAAATGTGTAATAAGGCAAATTCCCATGTTAATGTTGATGTTTGGTAGCCCATCTTTTGTAACTGTACTTTGAGAGAATTCCATAATTTGTACACACATTTGCAACTCTAAAATACATGCAATAGGTCGGCTGTCTGGTCTTTGCATTGTGGGCATAGTGTTGACCTTGATGTATTGAATTTGTGGAGGAATGCTGGTGTGAAGTATGTGTTATTAATAATCATTAGCTGCGTGTAAGCTAATTTTTTAAGTGATATGATCTTCAGTGTTAAGCTAATTACTTGTGTTATTTGTTGGTCATCTATGGAGGGTTTTAGTTTTCTCAAGTAGTTGGAAAAAATAAGCTCCTTCTGGAATTTAATCTTGCTTATTATTTTATATGAATTAGTAACAGTTTTCCTTGTTGAAAGAATAGTTTTCCAAAGCAAATTGCAAGTTTCTGTGCCACTATTGGATACAGTAGTGTTTTGGAGGTAACTGGAACACAGTTCTTTGATTTATCTTAGTATTATTATGTAAGATTTGGAAAGATTTAAGTTAGTCCTAATTTCCTGTATTGTGCAATTAAGATATGGGAAGATATCTTGGATTGTTTTGTCTTTTAGATGCGGAAAGCATTCTAAGTCTAGCATTTTGTTATTTATTTTTAGGTTTGGGTTTTTATGGAAAGGTTGTAGTATTGTTATGGTTTGTCCAAGGTTCACAGATTGCAACAGTTTTTGGGTTATGTTGATAGAGTGTTTTAAGTGATCTAAAATGTTGTAAGTTTGAATTTCTTTTTGATTCAGGAATGGGAGTGCTTTAGGTTGATACCTAGTGCTTTAATATATCTATAGTATATTGTCACCCAAGGAGGAGACCAGTTTTTCTTTGTCGGATCATGTTCAGCTATTCTTAGTATTCTATTGGTGTTAATGATAGAGTAATAGGTTTTAAAATCCAGTAGATTCAGCCGTCCTTTGTTCTTAGGCAGTGTTAATTTTGGATAGGAAATTCTGGTTTTCTTAGGTTCCCATATAAACTTTGCCAGAAAGGTGTATATTTGGTTAAAGAGTTTATTATGTATCATTACCTGTGATGTCATGAAAATGTATGTTAGTCTAGGTAGAATATTCATTTTTATTATTGATACTTTCGCCATGAATGGTAGTTTTAGGTTGTTACACCTTTTACAGTCTTGCATTATGTTTTGCTATTTGAGAGTTACATTATATTGGTAGAAATCTTGTTTATTCTGGAAAAAGGTAATTCCCAAATATTTAGTTTCTTCTTTTATTTTTATTGTGTCCAGAAGTGGTATTAATGGAACGAGTTTGGGTGTTTTTAGGGGGAAAGTATTGGTTTTATTAAGATTTAGTTTATAGTTAGACATGGCCGTGAATTGTTCAATTGCAGTTATTATTTTAATGCACAAAACAGTCACAACAGTAACCAGGTACCTCAGTAAATCGTAAAAAATCAATTCAGCAGCAGAAATAAAGCAGAGGTAAGGCTCCAGGCTTCTTCAAGCAGTTTTATTGTTAAGTTACACAAGCGCTTTCACCATTGGGCTTCTTCAGGTGTATCAAATAACACAATTACACCTAAATTTATACTGACAATCACATGATCACATACTAAAACTCTTAAAGACATATAAAATATAAAAAAATTTAATTTAAAACATAATGCATATGCATAAGCATTAATGTAGTAGTTTAGCTATTAAGGGGTAAATGCTTTGTAGAATTCTGAGGTGAGACCATCTTGTCCCGGAACCTTGTGTGCTTTTAAGTGTTTGATTGTTGTGATTATCTCATTAATGGATATGGGTTCATTTTTTTTTTTTGTTGGTCTAAATCTAGTTTGGGGAATTTCAGTTTTTTGAAGGAAAAGAGTTCTATCTTCCTTTGATGTTTGTAATGTTTGCTCTCCATATATCTGAGAGTATATTTGTTCAAATATTTTGACAATGTCCTCATTTTTGTGTAGCTTTTGTCCTTGTGGTTTATTTCTGATATATTGGAGGTGGTTTTATGTTAGGAGATAATTCTGGCTAGAGCTCTAGATGGGATTTGTGCTTCTTCCGCATAGGTGGCTAACATCCTAGCTTCGTAGAATGATAGGTTTCTGGATTCTAGCATATAAAGGTCTCTTTGCATTTTTAAGAGTTCTTCCTCTGTCTGCTTCTTAGGGTTACTTAATAGTTCTTTTTCAAGATGTTCTTTTTTGTCTTTCAGTGTCTGTTACTCTTTTAGTTGTATTTTTTTATAATATGCTGCTTTTTTTGATAAATACTCCTCTAATTTGTGCTTTGGTCATGGCCCATTCTATGCCATTTGTACTTGAGAGATGAGAGTATTAGCAAGAGATGTTTTTAGTATTTCTTCTACTTCTTTTATCACTTCTATTTTGGTGAGCAAATTGGGGTTTAATGACCAGTTATGCCTTATATTCTCTCTATATATTTTTTGTTCTAGTAGATGTTCAGTGTGATTTTAGAATGGTCCAAAAAAACCTGATGTGGATAATGTTTGTTGGGTCCATGTTAATGAATATATCTGAGATTAAAAACAAATCTATTCTTGACCACATTTTATGACATTGCAAGTACAATGTGAATTTCCTGGATTTATCGTCATTATCTCCATATTTAAATGGGTCATATAGTTTGAAGTCTTGTTTGAATTCATTTAAAGCTAAAGAGGCTTGTTTATTATATGATTTAGTCAAGTTAGATTTGTCCTTCTCTGGCTTTTGGTATGTGTTCCAGTCACCTCCAATCACTAAATAGTGGTCTTTAAATTGGTTTAAGGTTAGGTATAGTGACATGAATAAGTGTTGTTGGTTACTACAGGGTGCATATATATTAAGCACCATTATAGGTTTTGGTAATGTAGGATTAGTAAATGTTACGTAACACCATCTTCCCTCCTTGTCGGCTTTGGTTTTAAGGATTTTTTCCTGAAATTGTTTTTTGATTATTATGGCCACCCCAGTGCTGTTTGTTTTTCCCTCTGAGGCTATGATTTGCCGTATCCATTTCTTCCTGCTAATTTCTGTCCATTGCTCTGTGGTCAAATGTGTTTCTTGTATTAGTATGAGATTAGCTTTTGTTTTCAATGCAAGGTGTAGGAATAATTTTCTTTATTTCACATTTTGGAGTCCTTTAATATTCCACGACTCTAGTTCCCACATTTATTGATTAAATATATTCAGTAGATATGACTTGTATGTTAGTTTGGATTCGTGGTCTTCGTATGTGTTGGTGTATAATGGTTGTGTAAAGCATCTATCTATCCCAGTCCCTTCTCTGTGCCTATCCACTATACCCCTGGACCAGGAATAATCAGGAGGGGAAGGTGAAGGTTCAATATGTGGATGACTTTGCCATCTAATCTTTGGTTGTGTTTTCTTTTTACATGTGGATTTGTCGCATATTAACCCCCCTGTGTGACTATATACAATACGAACTAAGCTGAACAAACTAGTTCCCCAGAAAACACTGCTAATAAAGTCCCTAGTCCCTTTCAACAAAACTATTATACATTCGTGGTGTTGCAGTTAGAGTGCAGCATGTATTGTTTTTATCTTGTGATTTGTTTTTCCTAATAGTGTTTTTAAAGCAGTCCTTTGAAAGTATTTTCTCAATAGTGTATATCAGGTTGTGTAACATCGTATTGTTATTTTAATGTCAAGTTTGTCAAACTCCTTTGGTATCTGCATGGTGTTTCACATAAATCTATGTGGGTTGTGAAATAAAATCTTGGCACCTATAACCTGTCTTATAATGTAACTTTAAACATATTCATACACATTTCCTCAGTAGTTTATATCCAGTTGCATAACATGATATTAGTGTTTAGTTGTCAACCTTGACATATTTGCCTTTTCCTTCCACTTATTACTTAACCTTCCCTTTATTTATTCAGAGTTTTGTATATCTGTGGTGCCTATTCAGTCTTTCACATCTATCTGTAAGGATTATAATATATGTACTTGGCACTTATCTTTCTAATAATGTATTTTTAAAACAACATGTTAATAAACAATTTCTCAGTAGCTTATGTCAGGTAGTGTAACACAGTATTATTAATCAGATGTCAAGCTTGTCATATTTACATTTTCCATTTGTTCTGCTACTTTTCCTCCCCTCTACAAACTCAGTATTTCATCAACATTGTATATAGCCTTCCACATATATTATGTGGGTTTACTCCTGGGTAGGGGAGAGAAACAAAAAAAAAGATGCATGTACATATATTTCTCAGTTTGGTCAGGCAGATCCTTATCTACAGTTTGCTTAGCAGGTTACATTTCAGTTTTTAAGTATTATTAGGCTACCTTTGCAAGTTTCTGATTTTAACATTTTTCAGCATTTATGCAAGTCATTAGCCCTTTTCCTAGTATATATCTGCAAACCAGACTGGTTTCTAGTAGATTATTACTTATTTATTATTTAAGGCTGAGTTCTTCATACAGTCGTATAGTGATGGGTGTACAGTCTTAGTGAGTGTTTCAGTGTAACAGTACCTTAATTCTTCAAGGTCTTGCTTGCAGAATGTTGTACATATTTGGTGCTTGTTTACTTCTTTAAAAGGAGCAGGTTGATTTCCGTTTTTGACACAGAAATCTGTTCAGAAGCTTTCAACAGTCCCTTTAGTATGGTTGATCTTCATAATGGAGCCCTTGAGTCCATAGGGGGAACGATTTAACAAGTCAAAGTGCCTGGGGGTGATTCCTTCCTGAAATGTGTGCATCGGAAATGGCAGTTGATTTTTGGTTCCTACACAGGCTATACTTCCTTTTCCTGTGCTTCTTGTAGCTTACTTGTGAAGTTAAGGGCCTAGGCAGCCAGAGGAAGTTCTCTGGAGTGGATTCCCATCTACAATACTCGTGAATTGGCTTGTTTCTTCACTCGAGGGTTGTTTATCGTATTTTGAGCTTCTATTTCTTTTCTGAAGGTGGAATCTGCTTAAAACCAGCCAGGAATGTCTCTTTTGCCTCTTTGGGGTTAGCAAACATGTATTTGACTTCTTTAACATAGAAAATTAATAGATTTGGGAATTTCATCTGGAATTTGATTTTTTTCTCCAATAGAAATCAGCAGTAAGGTGAAAGGAGATGCCTTGCTTGCCTTATCTGTATGGGAAGATCCTGAGCAAAGGAGATTTTGTTATTATTCCAGGTAAGTGTGCCTTTTTTCTTGGCTGCCAGGATGATTTTGTTTACATCTTGATAGTTTAGTATTTTGATGTACATAGGTCTTGGATTCAGTGTTGATTGCATTACCCTCAGAGCTCTATGGGTTTTTTTCTATTGTCATTTGATGTATTTCTTCAGACTGATCCAGCAAGGAATTTATTATTTGTCTGACTGTAGGTATTAGATTATTGTGAGTCACAGATTCAGGTATTCCTCTGATGATAATATTATTCCTTCGAGATCTTGCTTCGAGGTCTGTCAGTTTTTCTTGTAGACCTTGTATTTCTTTGTCATGGGAATCAGTTCTTTGAGTTAAATACTCTATTTTTATCTCATTTTCAGTTATTTTGGATTCTGATTTTTCCATTCTGGTTATTATTTGGCTAAATGAGTCCCCAAAGGTTTGGAATTGTAAGGATAATTCCTTTATTGCTTGCTGGATAGGTACAATGCAGTTTTTATGTCTTCCAAATTTGCTGGCTGATCAGTCTTACTTTGATTTGCAGTTTTAGAGCTGTCTGATTGTTTAGTTGTCTTCTGTCTTTTCGTAGTTGTATCCTTTCCAGGTGAAGTTAGCACTGAGAATTTAATTTTAGTTGTGCTGGTTTCCATAATATTTTCCTGTTTTGACATCTTTGCTGTTTGAAGTTATTTCCAGTTTTTGTGTTCAGATGGTGGGTCTTAGCACCACATGGCTTAAGCTGTTTTCCAGAAATCATAGTTAATCCTGTTGTTTCAGAAAGAAATCTGTCACTTTTTCTTCCTCTGTTAGTTGCTGACTATTATCTGAGATATATCTTTAGCGAGGTTTTTGTGTTTTTGACTTAGATTTATCTTCTGGGTTTGTTTAAATCCTGGGTATTTCAGAGAGCTAGGTACTAGCAGTGCTTACAGAACAGCGGCCATCTTGAACTCTCATTATACCACATCCTTCTATCTTTCTCTATATAATCAATTTTTATTTTCCATGTTAGTATTGTTTCTTGCTAAATTTTAATTTCTCCATTTGCATATTATTTTTCTCTTTTTCATATTATTATCATTTCCAGAACGTAATTTTTATGTTTAAGCATTCTCAATATTAATGTATCATTCTATTCCTTTACCCACTTTAATAAACTCTACAAGATTAAAGAAAGCAAATAAACAACTGGGTTTAGTAAACACAATCTCCCCTTCATCTTCGCTCATATACAACATACCTCTTTTCATTGGGTTTATCCTTCAGCTTCAATGAAAGAAAACACTAACTGCACAATTTCCTTTTCATATTTTTTCTGGGATCATATAAATATCTGACATATATACATATATACTATTTTCCTATTAATACAGAATTCGCCAAATAAAACTTTTTCCTGAATGGTAGGGTGGAGTGTTGGGATATGAGTAAGGTGTGGGAGATGGTGTCAAAGGCCTTTGACAGATCTAGAAATAGTGTAGATGTAAATTTCCCACAGTCGTGTTCAAGGCTGATAGTTTCAAGAAAGAAAATAAGGGCAGTCATGGTACTGTAGCTAGGGCAGAAGCCATGTTGGATAGGAAAGAGGAGATGGTTTAGGGTTAGGTGTGTCATGAGTTGTCTTTGGATTGTTTTTTCTAGTATTTTAGAAAGAGGGGAAAGGATGGCAATACACCTGAAGTTGGTGGTATCAGTGTTTTTGCCACCTTTGTGGAGGGGGATGATGTAAGAGTGGCACCAGATAGAAATGATGTAAGATTCTTGTATGGATCTATTTATTAGAATAGAGATGGGATAGGTGATGCTGTCTGCAGATTGCTTGCGGAAGGTAGGTAGAAGATTGTCAGGTGCATTGCGACAAGGGTTGAGTTTGAGGAGAAGTCTTTTTATAGTGCTTGTGGGAATGGGAGGAGGGGTGTGGAGGAAGGTAGGTGATTGGGGTGGTGGTTGGGGCAGGATGGGCTGGGGCTGGAGGATGGGGGTTGGAAGGAGGTGGATAGTTTAGCTATACAGTCTATGAAGAATGAGTTGAACTGGGTGGCTGTTTCAAGGTCGGTGAGGTTGGGATTTGGACAGGGGTTTTCTTTAATACCAGGGTGCAGAATGAATGAGATGGAATCCCAAAATTTTCTGATATTTGTTGAGTGCAAGGATGGGAATTTGCAGTAGTGGGCTTTGTGGCCTTTAGTTATTAGCTGTTTTGTTTTGAAGTTGCTTAAACTCTAGGAGGGAGTTGTTTTTTCTTTTTTTTTTTGTTTTTGATATTGTTTCCATTTTTTGTCTCTTTGGTGCATGACTAGTTTAGTTTCTTTTGATAACCATGGGCAGAGATTGATTTTGATGTGTTTGGCTCTGGGGGGGGGGGGGATTGCTGGTTAAGAAGGGTTAGAAATGAGTTGTTGAAATAGGAGACGGCATCATCTTGAGGAAGGTTTTTTAGAGGTGACCAGTCAGTATGCTTTAGGCACTGTGAGAAAGTTAAGAGGGTTGAAAGAGGAGAGGTTGCGGGTTTGGATGTAGTGGTGGTGCTTTTGTAGAGGAGACGGGAGCTGATCTGTGAAGGCTGGTAAGTGAACGCTGAGAGGGTCTGGTATTATTCTGGCTTTGATGATAAGGTTGGGGTGAGTTGTTAGGATCCAGTCAATGATGGTTCCAGAGGTACCTTCTTTATTTGGTCTGGTTGAAGAATGTATTAGTTGTGAGAGATTGTACAGACTGATTGTGTGGGAAGGGGCTTCAAAGTTAATAGTGGTCTAGTTGATGTTGGTATCACTGAGGATATAGATTTCATTTTTTATGTTGGAGGAAAACCAGGATAGGATGTCTTCATGTGTTTTGATGTTATCACCTGGGGGAATATAGAGGGCAGCGATACATACGGACTTGTGGTTGTTTATTTTTTATAGACCTATTATAATTTCAGTGTTGGTGAAGATTGGTATTTTATTGGTATAGGGAGTTATGGTATGGGAGGAGGAGAAGATAATAACTACTCCACCTTCTTTTTTGTGGGCTCTGTTGTTGCAAATGATTTGGTAACCTGGTGGTGGAATTCCGTTGTCTTTTATAAAGAATTTGAGCCAGGTTACAGAAATGGTGGTTATGTCGGGGTGGTTAAGGGAGACCAAGCAAGGAGGTTAGGGATTTTGTTTCTAGGGCTTTGTGCATTAAGTGTAGTGAGGTGAATGTGAATGAGAGTTTGGTGAGATTAATCTTAAAGATGGGTCTGGGGTTAGGGTGGATGTCGCCGGCAAGTGAGAGAGAGATATGGTGGAGGAGTAGAGTGAGGTAGTGTGTTGGGGATGGGTAACTTGGGCTTTGTGAGACTAGTGTTTTTCTGGTATGACATGTAAGAGAAGAGTCCTGGGGGTAGGGAGGGAAGTTGTTTTGGTTTAAATAGATAGGTTGGTTTAGAGGAAAAGAGTTCATGTGAGATGAATAAGTAGGATGGGGAGTGAGGTTGATGGTATGAGGTAGTGGAGTGTGTATGAGAGGGATGGTACGTGTTGTGGAGGTGTGTGAGATAGGTAAGACAGGAGAGAGAGATTAGTAGGGCAAATGGTGTTATAGGAAGTGATGGTATGTAAAGCAATATAGGAGGAGTGGTAGTTTGTGGAGTGATGTTAAGCTTGCAGATGCGCGGGGTGTATTATAGGTTTATTGTGATTGGAGTGGAGTGGGGTGGGGAGGAGTCAGGGGCTGTATAAATGGGCACGTAGTGGGGGCAGGTGATATTTGGGGGAAGGATAGGGGAGTGGAGTGAGCCTGAAGGGTGAACGGAGTGAGTAGAGCCAAGAAGGAGTGATAGTCCACAGAAAAATAATTAGTAACTGGGACTCTGAAGCTGGCATGGTGCTACAGCCAGAGAGTAGGCAATATCAGTAGTTATGAGGGAAGTCCGAGAAATAAGTGGGTATTCCACAGTTCTCTAATACAGGGCAAAGAGTAAATATAATTAAAATGTAACAGTGGAGACAAGGCAAAAAGTTATAGTGTACATCTCTCTGCAGTGGTTATATGCTGCCGCCTAGTGGTGAAAGGAGATGGTAAACCGAGGTTTATTATAGTTAGTTGTTCCTTTCTATATATTTAATTATTTTTATAGAAGCGGTCAGGGGATTAAATTGTAAAATCTGGGAGGGATGGATGGCCATGGACTGCGGTAGGCTGCTATCGTGCATGCTGAGGGTAGATTACTACTCTAAACATTAACAAAGGCTACAATTAATAGTTAAGCTACATACATGCAGGCTTCTTTTAGGAAGGGAGACCACACTTTTAATAAAGTTGATGGTGCCTAGGGAATAGGCAGTCCAAGGGCATCTTCTTTTAGGAGGGAGGTATTCCTGGATAATGTTTGTAGTGAGGGAGCACCCGAGGTAGCAAGCTGTAAAGAGAGAAAAACTAATTGTTCAGCGTTAAAAGGGCAAAGAACAGGGGAGGATCAAGTAGAAGGATAGGACAACATAGGGAAGTTTAGAGCATTAGAGGTTTGTATTAGAGTGAACTGCAGGTAGAGGAGGTATAGAGAGAAGAAAATCAGTGTAAGTATTGGGAGAGAAATAGGAAACAGAGAGGTAGTAGATTTAGTAGCAGACCAACCAATATGCGTCTAGGTAGATATACACTTACAATCCTTCAATCCTACTATACGCTTAAATCTGCTTACATAGACACACACACACACACACACACACACACACACACACACACACACACACACACACACACACACACACACACACACACACACTCAGCTACTCACAGAAACACAATCACACACACTTGGGGTGTGATAAAGACATTTTATTTAATACCATTTTAATGGCACTATCACCACTTTCTATGTATTATCTTCATACAGGCTTTTGATTTGAGACAGTGTGACTCTTGAATGCATGTTTCATATTGGGTGCTGCCTGTGTGTTTGTTTGTGAGGTTACTGAGCATACTTGTTTCTTATGTTACAGGAGGCCTTTGTGATTTAGGTAAGTTACGTTTAAGAGCATCGACATATTTAGGTATATGTGTTTTGTCTGAGCTATACACGATTAATTTATTGTGGCATTATGTGAAACTGACAACCTGCTTGTTATATGGTGTAGCTGCATGTAGGAGTTTTGCCTCCATTAGCATTATGTAACTACATCTCTCACACACCGTGTCAGTTTAAGAAGTAGATGGTTGTCATTAAACATGAGACAATTGCTACATTTTGTCAGAATGCCCATTTCAACCAAGCTGGCTACAGAAATGGTTGGAAAGTACAATGTAAGGGGAAAAAGCATTTAATTAGCTAAAAGCGAGTGACTTTGCAAAATTATACTTTGGTAATTAATTACAGCAACTAGTGAAAGAGGATGGTCAAAATTACATAAGGGGCAGACAAAAGGAGACACACTGGATTTGGGAATACAAGAAAAAGGGTAGGACATTAGGGATTTTCAGCCACTTGGCCTTCTTTTGGATAGCCTGAGAGTGGTTATTGCTAGTCATGAGATTTTTCAATTTCATTTATTTTATCATATAGCCAGTTTAAATGTATGCCCTGCAAGATATTTATTTCTTGCTAATACAAAATGTACTGGGATGACAGAAGACATAAGTGTATGTTATCTGTCCGACAATCTTTTGCAAATACCAATCTCTTCTACTTCACATAGCTTCAAGATTGAGAGAATCTGTTCCTGCTTACAAGCAGCTACTGAGCAGTTGCTATGTGTGTGCCCAGTTTTTAATTAATAATAGCATCTTTCTCTCATAGGTTAATAGGTTGGTACTAGGCTATCGGCCCTAGGGCCTATACAAGCCTAGCCTTAACAATTCCCTGGCTATTTCTTCCCGCAGTATTTAATTCCCTGGACCCCTGTCTAGCACGGTGACTGACATAATCCCCGGGGTGAATTTCCTATCTTCCATCGAATCATCGAGGGTCCTTCTGAAGAAGGCCAAAGAAGCACTCTGCTTGACATGTATGGACAGACTATTCCAGAGTCTGGGGAGTCTCTGGATCAGGAACCTATCCCTCCAGCATGTTTTGTTCATTGTAATGACAAGGTTTAGATCCCTGGAGCATTTGTCTCTGAGGGATTGGGATTTCTTTAAGAGTAGCAAGGGTTTGACATGGCCTTGTATGTTAAGCAGAGATTGCCTCTGAGTAGACAATATGCGACAGAGTATAGGTGTAGTTTCTTTAGACGGTCAGCATAGGGCATCTGCTTTAGGCCTGTGATTCTTTTAGTGAGGTATTTCTGTGGCCTTTCCAGTTGTTGCAGATGTCTTGAGAGGTACATACAAAATGGGGCATTGTATTCTATAATGGGTCTAATGAGGGATGAGTACAGTGGGACAATAACCTCCTTTTTTCTTGATGAAAAGCCCTTAGTGATGAGATGTGCCACATAGAAGGTTTTCCTGACTGTTGTGGCAATGTGGTTATCAAAGGTGAGACCACTGTCCACCTGTGTCCCTAAGTCTCTTATCAAATTTTCGGTGTTTACTGTACTGCCACCTATGTGGTAATTCACGGGTGCATGTTTTTTCCCAAAAGGGGATAACTATACATTTCTTAGCGTTGAGCTTGAGCCCATGGCTCTGGCACCAAGCATCTGTTTCTGTAAGGCCCTTCTGCAGAATATCCACATCATTTGGGGATTCAGTAATGGCTCCCAGTTTGCAGTCATCTGTGAACTTTGTTAGCCAGAGTCCCTCAGTGTTGGCCTGCACTTCAGACAAGTAGATGCCAAACAAGAGCGGTCCCAGGACTGAACCCTGAGGTACTCCACTTGTCACTTGTCTGGAGCTGGATTTGGAGTCAGCTACTTTTATAGTGTGGGTTCTGTCAGTAAGCCAGTTGGCAACTCATCGAGTGATGTAGGGATTAATGCCCAGCTTAGTAAGTTTATCTATGATTCCAGAGTGAGGGATGGTGTCGAAGGCCTTGACAAGGTCCAAATTAATGCCCAGCTTAGTAAGTTTATCTATGATTCCAGAGTGAGGGATGGTGTCAAAGGCCTTGGCAAGGTCCAGATAGGCTGTGTGGACCACCTTACCCTTGTCCGTGGCTCTGGAGACTGATTCGAAGAAGTCAATGAGGTTCAGGAAACAAGATTGGCCCTTCACGATCCCAAACTGGGTGGGGTCCACTGTTTTAAGGTTGCCAATGTCTTTGTTTATAAGTTCCATGATAATACGTTCCATGGCCTTGCAGATCAGGCTTGTCAGACTGATGGGGCGGTAGATCCCGGGATCCAAGGTGGATCCCCCCTTGTGGAGTGTGATAACTGTAGCTGTGCGCCACTCAGTGGGCATGAAGCCTGAGGTGAGGCTATGATTAAACATGACACTTAGGTGAGGTGCCAGGTTATTTTGTAGTTCATTTAGTACACAGCCTTGGATGTCATCTGGTCCCATTGATGCTGTCTTCTTAGCTTTGGAGAGTGCGTTTTTTACTTGTGTGGCTGTTATTACCAGGATTTGGTAATCTTTCGGTATTGAGATGGGCCCTTTAGGGGTTGAGAGGGGGGTGAAGTTTGCACTGACTCGATCTGCCAGGATATTGGGAATATCCTTGGGATCAGTATATTTAATACCATTCTGCTGTAGGTCAGAGCAGATCTGAGCATTGCCATTTAGATTCTCTCTCTAAAATGACTTTTACCATGTGAGCTTAGAAAGTAAGATTTTTTTCAACACATTGATATAGTCAGGCCTTTCTACTTTAAACTACATTCAGAAGTAATATGACTATCAAGGTTAGTGGACTGCTGTCCAGGCATCTTATTCATGTTATGTAGAATAGTGTACACTAATATTATCCATGCTCTGAAACTGTCTGTGTTTGTTATTCAAAGGAAAAGAATTTTCTAACCATATTGAGCACATTATCATTGTTTCATTCTATATTGATATGAAAACCTGCACAGTAACTGCTCATGCCATTTATCTTGATATGTCACTCAGACACACAAGGTCTGGACTGCCCCTTTTCACCATCTGCAAGTGAAAGCATTAGTAATTGGAAATAAAATACAAATCAAATTATACTAATACCAGCAAGATATTCCAAAGGGTCATAATTGTGTTCAAACTAATCAACCCCTTGGGACAATGTTGCATTTTGCACATTATACTTCCCCAGGATTTCATTAACTAGAATATGAACCTAATCTTTGGTCATACTTTATTGCTTACCATTCATTTAGTTTAAAGTGTGTGTGTAAGTGTGTGTGTGCAAGCGCGTGTGTGCGTGTTTGTGTGTGCATTTGTGCGTGTGTGTGCGTGTGTGTGCATGTGTGCGTGTGTGTGTGTGTGTGTGTGTGTGTATGTGTGTGTGTGTGTGTATGCGTGTGTGTGTGCATGTGTGTCTGCTTTCTGTGTGCATATGTTTGTCTGTTGAGCAAGGTATCTGCTATATTCCTATATATATGAAGAACACGAATGCTCTTAATAATTTTTATAAGCATTATAAAAGTTAAATGACAAACTGTTCAGGTATTGATACTTATAGTTCTTTTTATAATGTTCCACTAGTTTTAGCAGATATTTCATATATTTAAATTAAAAGCAAAGTAAGTAAAATATCAAAATTCATTCCACAAATGGCAAGCAATGCATCTTAAGGTCATATGTGAAACAATATACTTATCAAGACTTTATACATCATATAAGACAGCATGGACACTACTACAGTGACTAGCCACTGTATAGCTATGTTAGTATGCTGCCAAAGTTAAATTTTTATTAAGATTTGCATTAAACACTGTGAATTATTTTACACTATTCTTAAGTTTACCTTTAATATTTTGCAATATGCTTACGTTTAACTTTGTTTTATGTGTAAAGTTATACAGTTTTGATATTGAAATATAAATGTATTTTATTATTTAATAATGACAAATGATTTATGTTGTTGTTTCCAATGATTTTTATTCCAGGCGATTGCTACATTTTGTCTCCTGTCCTGCTCTCAAACTTATTTTTTGTTTAAATGTCAGACAGTCAACACATTCTGATTTTGTGAGCATAGTAGCTGGTCATGTTAATTTACCTCTCAGTGTATTGATTTTCACTGACCAAAATATGAGCGCATTGTAACACACTGTAATACAAAATATTATCAGTAATGCTACAACCATTGGAATTATATATATGTTGCTACAAAGTGAGCATCATCGGTTATAGTGTCCCACAAAGGTTTTTGAACATCACCAGATGGCAAAGGTCAGCTTTATAATCAGATACCAAGACCTTTTGATCTGCAGAATATTGCCTAGAGACACGAGGAAATGATCCTATGTCACAGATTCAATTAAGTGAATTGATTATTTTATGTTATCCTTAAGGCATATGTCCATCGCCCATTAAGAAAAACAAATGTTAAAAATAAATTAAACTTGTGAAACATGATGCACTTTGCACTTGTCTTTGGCAAAAATACTGGACAATACTGTAGTGTTGATTCTGTTTAGGACAACATCACAATAGCAGAACATGAATACAAAATAGAATTTATTTCTGAGTTTGCACAAGATTTACTATCATTCAACATATTAGGCTTGCATTAACTTTGAACTCTGTGGCATGGTGCTCTTGGAAATGCAACAGCTGAGTATTAAACTCACTCTGCTTAACTGACAGTACTACATTTTTAAAGCAAATATTATTTCCCATGGCTACCATAAAATGACAGAATATGCTATATTTTTTTTGCTATCTTGAGGACTTTTACATCATGAATCTAGGATGTAATATTCTAAACACCTACTTATGCCTCATACAGATTTTCCTCCCTGCTTGTTTCACATGAATTTCAGTGATAGCACTACCTAAAAAGCTAAGAATCTGCATTTTTAAACTAACATGGAACACTTTTACACTATCTGTATGTCTCACTATATTTTAATATGTATGTATATATATATATATATATATATATATATATATATATATATATATATATATATATTTTTTTTTTTCTTACAGGTTTTTGATTATCCAGTGTTTAACTGGGTCATTATTTTATTTATGTCTGATCTAATATTAACACTATGTACTTCTAAAACATTTAATAACTTGCTGTCTATTTAATCCCATTAAGTAACACAGGCAAATGCACTAGCTTCTCAGCCACTAATTGATTTTTTTAGGTTTAGAACAAGTCTAGCACTTAAGCAAAGAGAAGCTTAACTTGAAATTTGAAGCTGCTTATTTTTAAAGGTTCATAACTGTGTTCATATAGCAGCCAGAATTACTTCTTGCATGGTGTGCAGTTCACATTTGAGCAGGAGTCAGCAACATGCAGACTGTCACAGGCTTGTAGAGATACATAGCTGCATGTTGTGCTCCAGTGCAATGTTTATTTTCCAGATCCCTAACTACCAAGTTGACTGTTAGGGGTGTTTTACTGATGGAGTAATTAACTTGTTTGGACAACTTCTCAAAAAGAATTATAATGCATTTCTTGGCACTGAGTTTTAAACCATGGCTTTGGTACCAGTCATTTGTCTGTGTTAAACCTTCTTGCAAGATGTTAGTATCATGTGGTGAGTGTAGGATAGCTTTCAGTTTGCAGTCATCTGCGAACTTGGTGAGCCAAAGGCTTTTGACATTAGTCTTGACTTGTGAGAAGATGATGCCAAACAGGAGCTGGTGACTAGTCTCTTGTGGAGGTGATCTTACCAGTCCTAACTTCTTGGGTCCATTCTGTGAGCCAGCCAGCAATCTAGTGAGTTATGTGGGATTTATGCTTAATTCAGAGAGTTTGTCAACAATGTCTGTGTGGGGTGTTTTATCAAATTCCATGGTCAGGTCAAGGTATGCAGTATGCACTGTTTTATCCTCATCCATTGTCTTGGTGACCTTCTCGAAAAAATCAACCAAGTTAAGTAGACGCAGCCTTTCCTTAACAAAGCCAAACTGGGATAGATCCAATGTCTATAGGTTGCCATTGTCTTGGTTGATCATTTCCATGATAATTCATTCCATGGCTTTGCATATTAGACTTGTCAGACTGATGGGTCTGTAGTTTCGGGGGTTGCTAGATGATCCACCCATATGAAGATGGATGACCGTTGTGGCCCTCCATTCATTTGGTATGTAATCTGTTTTGAGGCTGAAGAGTGCCTGATAGGCCATGTTTTAAACTATTCAGGAGGCAACCAGGGATATTGCCAGAGCCCACTGAGGTAGTGCTTTTGCCCTTAGTGAGTGTTACCAGAAGCTGATCCCTGCTAATAGTTGGGGAGAGTATGCTATAAGAGATTTCACAATGGGAGTAGTGGGGGTTGGTGAGGGGTGAAGTAGATTCACTGTGTCTCTGTGATCAGTGAAGGCTGTGTGGTTAACCCCCATTTCAGCACACAGTTATGTGTTACCGTTAAGGTTACGGACATAGCTGAAAAAGGCCTTGTGATTGTCTTTAGCCTGAGAGTTATCCTGACTATGAGACTGACCTTGTTAGACTTAATTTGACCTTTTTAGTTTCTTGATTAGTTGAATCAGAGAGCTCTTTTCTTTATGAGAGTTGCCCTTTCTGATTTTGGTCATGTTTTTTTTTGTTGTTGTTATATACTATGCTGAGGTGAGTATTCCATCAGTGGGATTTGTTTTGGTGTTTGTCTTGTTTTAACTTCTGGTAAGAACAGCAGCATCTATGCAGCCATTTGCATGTTTGTACAGGACTTCTGTGAATAATTTTGCATGAATATCTGTGGTCTCAAGGTTAGGGGTAGCCTTGAATTTTGACAAACTGTCACTTAATAGGATGTAGTTTGCCTTAGAACTTTAGAATAGTTCTTAACTGTTACAGGTTAGTTGGGTTTTCTGAGATGATTATTATTTTGATAGAGACAGCTTTGTTATCCAACCTCACTAGTGAGATCATGACATGGGGGGGCTGGGTGCATTGCTCTCCCCTGTTGGTGAGTACTAGATGAATTATATTTCATTCTGTGGTTGGGGCACACTTTCTTATCTAGGGTGTTCCTGTTAATAAAGTCAAGGAAGCATTGTGCCTGTGAGTTTGAGGGAGTGTATTTTTCCCAGTCTATAGAAGGGTAGTTAAATTCACCCATGAATAGGGTATTTGGTTGGATGTTGAGTGTCTCTAATAGGTCTAGGAATGAGTTGTGAAACTCTTGAGGCATAGATGGTGAAATATAACTAGCTAGGATATGGTAAGGTACCTTATCTATGATGACTTTCATTTGGATGATCTCCAAGACATCATCCTGTCTGACCACACATAAGGTAATTTGTTACTAACATTGATTGAGACACCTCCACCTTTAGTCTCTGTCTGTGCTCTTGTTGGTCTAAATGTGTGGTAAGCACTTTAACATTGCATTGCCAGAGTACTTTTTAAGGCTTTAAACTGAGTCTCGGTAACAGCACAGCTGTTTACATTCCCCATACTGAAGAGGGCTTGTAAGGTGTGGATTTTTTTTTGTTTAGGCTCCTACTAGCATTGAGCATTGATACCTTAAAGTTTTTTAAGCTATCTAGATAGTATTATCATTATGACATTGTCTAAAAAGGACTATAAGGGGGTGGATAAAGTTTTAGCTAATATACAAAAGCTTATGAGGGGACAGGTGCAGACCATACTTGGTAAAGCAAAATGGTCTTTTAACCATGTCCTGCTATACTGACAGATATTTGATTCCCTGGAATGAAACCAGAAACTATGCCAGTTATTAAAATCAATAATTTTATGCACATACTGTGGCATCATCCTTGGTTAAGGTAGAATGCTGCTCAATGCAAGGCTTGTACCTGTCTTTGACACATATTCAGAGAGAGCCATTATGTCTCTTTTCATACAGTCCAATACAGTACATCGTATGCAATTATACCCACATGTTTTTTGATGTTTTGGAAACTTTTTTAAGTGCTGCAGTATAAAAAGATCTATGTGTGTGATGAGCAGTACATGTGAGGGATGTATTGAGTGTGTGCTCTTCACAACCTTGTTTGTAAGTGAGATATTTGCCTGAAAGGAAGTTGTTTATTTACAACTCTTGCATACTGTGCTAGTTTATTTAAGGATTAATTGGTTGACTGAGAACATGAGACAACTGGTACACTGTCACAAAACAGCAACAAAAGCCAGCACTCAATCTTCAGTGATGAAAAAACAGTAAACACAACAATTTTCTGTTTGGGAAACTTTATTTTTGCATACCGATTTCAGCTAAACAGCCTTCATCAGTGCATAATAACCACCATACCATTCAACAATTTATATACCCAGTTCTTCAATATGATTGGCTGACTATAAAGATTCATTAAGCCCTGGGGAAAATAACCCCCCCCCCCAACTTAATAATCCAACCCTTTTCCTTTACATCTAAAATAGCATGCCAACCTCCCTTGTTATTCCTCTTCAATGTGATTTTATCAATTTATCAATAATAGTAATCTGAACCTGGCCATTTTATATTTCAGATTGTGTTTATACAAAGCATTTGACAATTTAACACATTTGATATCACCAAGATGGTCCAAGATCCTCAGCTTAAGTAGTCAAGATGTCTTCCCAATGTAAAATGCTAAACAGCTGCATGTGGCTAAATATACAACCAAATCTATGTTGCAATTCCCAAAAACATTCACTTCGAAGTATTAGAAGAAGAAAATTGTTCAGTTTTACGCACATATTTACAGAAACTGCAGTGACCACAAGGTTGGCATCCTCTAACTAGTTGCCCCCCTAAAGTAAGCTGACATGAGGCCTGGGTAACCTTATCACCCTTTTTATAATGGTTAAACCAACCCCCAGTGTTTTTCCCTGTCTAAATGTAAACAAACATTTTACTGGCAACAAATTCTGCAATCAGTCGTCCAATAATAAAATATGCCAATGTTTCTGAACAAGGTAAATAAAGAAACCTGTATTGCTCCCAAAATTGGTAATATGTCTGGGTAACCTTTTAGATCCATTTTTGGGTTTGTATCTTAATAATTGCACTCTATCAATATTATGCAAAGAATTACAACCCCCCAATATATCAGCGTATTTATAACCTCTATCACAAAACCTGATAATCATATTCTGAGCCTCATTACTGAATACCAGTTCAGATGAACAAATCGTCTTTAACATAAAAAATTGAGACTTAGATGTATTTTTTATTATATGGGGAAAATGGCAACTATTAACATGCAAAAGAGTATTGACCTGAAGAAACCTCCTAAAAACACAACTACTTAATGTCCCATCTTCCTCAACATTAACTAGAACATCTAAAAATGTGATTTGCCTGGGATCATGATGCACTGTAAATTGAATACCCCATTTGTTGTCATTCAAGTATTCTACAAATTCTGTAAAATATGTAGCATCTGATCTCCAGACCAACCAACAGTCATCTAAATATCTTCTCCAGATGTCCATGGCTTCCAGATAGATATCATGTGATTCATCATAAATTATATGTTCTTTGATGAAGCCCATAAAAAGGTCCACACACACCCATAGCTGTACCACTAAGTTGTAAATAACATTCCTCTTTAAAATAAAACACATTCTGAGTTAGTATGTGTTCAGTAACATGCAGAAGAAATGTGTTAAAACCAGGGCTATACAATGAGGCCTGATTCAACTAATATTCAACAGCCATCATACCAACCCAATGATGAATGTTAGAATAAAGGGATTTAACATCCACAGTGCATAACAACCAACCATGATCCAACTGTATCTGACCATTAATGGTCAGGAACTCAGTGGTATCCCACATTCTAGACTGTATCAACTCAAGCAATGGTTTCAGATAATGTGAGAGAAACTCCGGTAAAGGTTATATTAATGACCCTTTACCTGAAACAATGGGCCTGTTGAGTGGGCATTCCAAATTTTTGTGAATCTTTAGTAACAAGTAAAAATATTGTCTTACTGGGTCTTGTACAGTCGACGATGAATAATTTCGTTAGAAATTAGACCCTCTTCTAATGTTAACTTTAAAAAACCATCAACCTCTACCTTAAACCTGGGGGTTGGGTCCAAATACATCCTCTGATAAAAATGATGATCTGTTAACTGTTTTTGGGCTTCAGAAAAATACATAGTCCAATCCCAGAATTGTCTGCTTTACTAATGACTGCATGCTTATTTTCAGCCAAATTCTTCATAGCCCACCATTCTGACCTAGTAAGATTATAATTCTTAATGGTGAAATGAGCATAGTAATTAAAATGTAAATATTTTAATATTTGTTGTTGAAAACTAGCCACAAACTTATTAATGGGGGCATAAATGTGGATGATTTAAACCTAAAACCAGAAGTATTTGTATCACCCAACTCCTGTTTATCATAAAAACATTATATTCAATAATCTGCAGAATGATACAATATCTCGAGCAAACATATCTTCCAGTACTGAATAACATGGAATAAAACCCAAATCTTTATTTAATAACACAATTTCCACAGAAGATAAAGATAACGATGAAATATTATGAACATTCAAATTCGTAGTTATTTGGACACCATCAACTGTAGTAATGTCTCTAATGTAGGTCCCTCTGCAGCGATATTTTCTTCTGGCCCTTCTTACTGGTCTAAAGGGGCAACAGTAGATTTCTTTTCTACTATTTTAGATGTTAAGGAAAAGGGTTGTATTATTAAGTTAGGGGGATTTATTTTACCCAGGACCTAATAAATCTTTATATCAGCCAATCAGATTGAAGCATTGAGTATATAAATTGTTGGTGGTTATTATGCACTGGTAAAGGCTATGTAGCTGAAACCAGTATGCAAGAATAAAGTTTCCCAAGCAGAAAATTATTGTGTTTACTGTTTTTTTCATCACTGAAGATTTAGTGCTGGCTTTCTTTATTGCTTTGTGAGGTTGTGGAGTCTTCAGCCGTGCACCTTGCCACCCTTGCATGAACTGTTTGATTTTACAATTGCTTCACTGACTCATGATGTCCATATTTACCAAGCTGGATATAGAGATATTTGGAAATTGCATATCCATGTTGTCTGGTCCTGTATTAGGGTGGGCTAATATGGTTTAAGGATTATGTTTTAACAGGGGTCTCCTAGAGTGATAGGTGGGAAAAGTATATAAATATGTTATACAACAGACAACAGCAATGAAAGAAAGGAGGAAGTGACTTGGAAGTCAGATTACCATAAGGGGAGAAAGTGAAAGACATAGCCTTTGAAAACCACAACAGGAAAAGTGTGGAAGGGTTGGGGGAAAAAGTCAAACTGCAAGAAGCAGTCCCTAATTTTCTGTTTTGGAGATAATCAAAAGCTAGATTTCTTTATTTAAATATGTAAGCAGAAAGTGGTCCCACACTATTCAAGCCTTAATGGCTACATTAAATTCCAGAGAAAGTGATATAATGCTTTAAGGAACTAACAATAATCCAATCAGTAAGTAGATCAGTAAATAACGCTTCTAACTTGGCCCCTAATAATGAAAGTACAGTTTCCCTCTACTGAAACTGATACAAATAATTTTTTTAAACTGTGTAAAATATGAGAAATACCTCTGCAACTAGTTCATAGGTTCATAGGTAGGTACTAGGCTATCGGCCCTAGGGTCTATACAAGACTAGCCAAAAAGGTACCCCCACTTTCGCCACCCAAGAAAATTATTTTCCTGTACCCCTGTTGAGTAGAGCCCCAGAGGTGATACCTGGGGTGAATTTCCTATTCCTCATCCAATCATTAAGATTTTTCTTGAAGAGTGCTGATGAGGTGCTTTGTTTGATATAGATAGGTAGTTTGTTCCAGAGTATGGGAAGCCTCTGGGACAGGAATCTATCCCTCCAGCATGCTCTGTTTATTGTGGTGACGAGGTTTAGGTCCCTAGAGCTTGTAGCTCGGAGGGATTGGGATTTCTTTAAGTAGAGCATGTCCAACAACTCTGGGTTTGACATATCTTTGTATGTTAGGCAGAGATCGCCTCTGAGTAGGTGATATATGACAGAGTAAAGTTGGAATTTTTTGAGATGGTCTGCGTAGGGCATCTATTTGAGGCCAGCAATCCTCTTTGTGAGGTATTTCTGCAGCCTTTCCAGTTGTTGTAGATGTCTTGTGAGGTACATACCAAAAGGGGTGTTGTACTCTATAATGGTTCTAATGAGTGACAAGTAGAGGGGAACAATGACCTCCTTTTTCCTGGATAAGAAACCTTTTGTGATGAGGTGTGCCACATAGAAGGATTTCCTGACTGATGTGTTGATGTGATTATCAAAGGAGAGACTACTGTCCACCTGTGTCCCAAGGTCTCTAATCACATTTTTGGTGTTAAATAGACTACCGCCTATGTGGTAGCTCATGGGTACAGAGTTTTTCCAAAGGGGATGACAGTGCACTTTTTGGCATTGAGCTTAAGGCCATGGCTTTGACACCAGGCATCTCTCTCAGTGAGGCCCTTTTGTAGGATGTCCACACCATTAGGAGTTTCAATTAAGGCTCCTAGTCTGCAGTCATCTGCGAACTTCATTAGCCAAAGTCCTTCTGTGTTAGCCTCTACTTCAGAAAAGTAGATACCAAACAGGAGAGGACCCAGGACTGGAACCCTGTGGTACTCCACTTCTCACTGGCCTGAAGTCGGATTTGAAGTCTGCTACTTTCACAGTGTGCATTCTGTCAGTAAGCCAGTTGGCAACCCATCTTGTGACATAGGGATTTATACCTAGTTTATCAAGTTTATCTATAATTCCAGAGTGGGAGATGGTGTCAAAAGCCTTGGTGAGATCTAGATAGGCTGTGTGAACCACATTACCCTCATCTACGGCTTTGGTGACTGCTTCAAAGAAGTCACTGATCTGCCTTTTACAAACCTGAACTGGGTGGGGTCCAGAGTTTGGAGATTACCAATGTCTTTGTTTATAGGTTCCATGATGATACATTCCATGACCTTGCAGACTAGGCTCATTAAGCTAATGGGGCAGTAGTTCCCAAGGTCCGTGGTGGCTCCCCCTTTGCGGAGTGGGATAATCATTGCTGTGCACCATTCAGTATGCACAAAGCCTGAGATGAGGCTATGATTGAACATGGTGCTTAGGTGTGGTGCCAGTTCATTCTGTAGTTCATGTAGAAAGCAGCCTGGGATGTTGTCAGGTCCCATAGATGCTGTGTTCTTGGCCTTGGAGAGTGTGGTTTTTACCTGTGCAGCCGTGATTATAGGAACTTTGCATTCTTCCGGTATAGAGATGGGCCCTTTAGGGGGTGGGCAGGGTAAAGTTAGCACTGAACCTATCTGCCAGGATGTTGGCAATATCAGTTGGTTCTGTATATTTAGTGCCATTGTGCTGTAACTCAAAGCAGATCTGAGTGTTGCCATTGAGATTCTTGACTTGTCTATAGAATGCTTTGTGGTTGTCGTTAGAATCAGTGGTGATTTTCATAACTAGCTTTGGAGGATTTTATGAGGGATCTCAGCTTCTTACTGAGGCTGACAAGGGAGTTCTTCCAGTCATGGGATTTTATTCTTTTTTGCAACAGTTTCTTTCTTCTGTTGTAGAGTTTGTTTATGGCAGGGGGTCACCAGATTGGCTTCCTTTTTTGGAGGATAGTATCTTGGTTCTGTTAGGGATAGCACAATCCTTGCACTCATGTAAGTGCTTATAAAGTGCATTTGTGTAGGATTCAGCAGTCGTACCTGTATTGTCCGTCTGCATGGGTGTCGTGAAGTTTGCCACTTCTGACTTAAGAAGCGTGAAGTTGACCTTGGAGAAATTTTTTACAGTGGTTACCCTAATGGGAGGTGGGGGCGGGATGTGGATATCTCAACTGATTAGCTTGTGGTTGGATCTGACCAATGAGGAGTTGACCTCTGGTGTGGAGCACCGGTCTCCCATGTTGGTAATGACCATGTCTAGGATATTGTTGCCCTTAGTGGGGGGTGTGGATAGGTTGATCCAAGGCGTTGGAATTTATGAATTCCAGAAAACGTTGAGCAAAAGAGTTGGTACATGAGTAGTTTTCCCAGTTAATGGTGGGGTAGTTGAAATTGCCCATTATTAGGGTGTTGGGTTGCACCCTAATATTTTCCAGTATATCAAGAAATGAGGAGTGGGAATCCTGGGGCATCGTGGGAGATCTGTAGAAAGTTACAATTTGGATTGTGGTCTTGCTCAGAATAAGTTGCACTTGGATAATCTCAGATGCATTATGCTGAGCAACTAGCCTGGCAGTGTGGATATCCTTAATGAATATGGACATACCTCCACCTTTAGTGTTTTGGTCCATGTTAAGTGGCCGAAAGGTGTGGTATGAATTATAGCCTGGTAATGCAGGGGTGCTCTCTGGAGCCTTGAACCAGGTCTCTGTCACTGCACAGATGCTGATGTTCTCCATTTAAAGGAGTGCCTCTAGTGAATGCATTTTCAGGTTTAGACTTCCAGCATTGAGTAGCATTACCCTCAGATTTTGCTTGCTTGTACCTGTTATGGTGGTGAATTTGTCATTTGAACCTTGCCTAAAAAAGCCACTATAGGGATGGCAAGAGCCTTAGCCAGTATCTGGAATCCCAAGGACGACAGGTGCAGGCCATCTCTGGCAAAGCATCGTGGTCTGACGATCATTTCATCCCAGGCACACAGATACTGGATCCCCTTAGAATGACACCAGAAGCTTAGCCAATTGTTGATTAGTAAGATTGCATCTGGTAGAAAAGGCCATGAGTATAATTTATTAGTGGTACAATAAGTGAGAGCATAGTATTTGAGAGGGTAAAACTAAAATTTATTAAATCAAGATCAGACAAAGCTCTGAATATAAAAACTGAAGGTAGTTCATGTTTATTCCAATTCTTTTTAGCTAAGCACTTTATGAAACACAACATGAAAACAATGTTAAACAATCTTCTTTTCTCGGTTAGGGGTTGCCACAGTGGATCATCTGTCCACTCATGATTGGCAGTGGAGTTTTACAGTGTCAAGTTGCCAGCCCAGTACCCAACCTTCCCTAGAAGGCACACACTCACACCTAGGGCCAATTTAGAGTGTCCATTCCATTTACTGCATGTCTTTGGGATGAAACCAGAGCACCCAGAGGAAACCCACACGACGGACATGCAGACTCAGCACAGAAGGCACCCCTGCTGAGAATCGAACCGGAGAACCTCTTGCTGTGAGGTGGCGACACTAACCTCTGCACCACCGTGGCTGCCCAAAACAATGTTAAACAATGAATAGCCAAAATACAAGTACAATATGTGATGCACATTTGCTAAAAATGTTATTCAACCAGCAGCTGAAAATCACAAAGACAACAGCAGGAGTAAAAACAATGTTATTAAAGTATTTAAAGGATTGATGTTACCAAGACTACACATGGGATTAAATTTTGAGATTAAACAAACTATGCCCAATGTTAAGCAATTAAATCTGATAAGCCTTTACTCCTCACCTTTGTTATAAATTAACTGTACAACATGACAAAGTTAACAAGGAAAACAAGCCATGCAGTCACTTATTACTGCATCCACAACATCCTCATTGGAAGGTTATCCTGAAGGGAGCGGCAAAATGTCTCAGACTCATTCTTACACACTCTTTCTGAAGACTGCTTCCTTATGAACCTTCAACATTAGTAATGCATCAGAGAGATGAAAACAAATGTTGTTAACCCTTTGTTATTCCTATGGGTCACAATTATATTAATACAACAAAGTCTATAGTCCAGCAGACTCAGAATGTGGCAGCATTTTTACTTCACACCTATCTTAAACAGTGCCTTTGTACCACAAAATAGAGAAAAATTCAGGCCATAATCAGCCATCCTTTCCTTTGTAAAGCCACAATGAGAATATATTTCACAAATATCATCTAAAAAAACAAAAAACAAAAACTGTAACCACTCCATGGTCTGACAACTACCCGCCACCATTGTTGGGAGCTGAGCTATATCTCAACATGTAAAGTTTCTGACTTAATACTCAGTGCTGGAGCAATGCACTGAGCCAGAAAGAAAATAAGCTGAAACCTTCCATAAGTAAATTGCTTACATATTCAAGGCAATAGGCTTTTACCACTTGAACAAAACATGTAGCTTACAAATATAAACATAAAAAATAAAAGATTAATTTGCAGATAGATGGAATAGAAACTTCTGCATTGAGTTGTATGATTTGTCAAAAGTTTGGCATGGTAACCCATGCTGTTTATGTAAAAAGTGATGGCTTGCTTTATAATGATGAATTTATTTAATGATCTGTTATGTTTGCAGTAGAGCATCATATTCAGGCAGATCTTGCTATATTACATCAATGCATGCTCCAGGGAAGCCCCTTGTAGCAAGCCTGGCAAAAGTGAAAGGGAGCTACACAAGATAACGATGAAGTAGGTGACCAAGTCTACTGACGGAGTGAATGGTATGGCCACTGTGATTAAACAAGGTTCCTGTAAGAGCAGATCTGCAATACTGGAAAAAGCTATAAAGAGAAACATTATTCACTTCACTTTACAGAAAGCTGTTACTGGTAAGCCAAATACAATGTTTTTTTTGTGCATACAATGCTGAATGAATATTTTGACAAATCAAGTTAGATGAGGAAAGTTCTAAGTGGTTTAGTACTCCTATAAGAATATATCAGTTCCTTAAAATTATATTTGACATTTCATCTGCACTTAAAGTGCTTTAGAGTGCTGTTCTTTCATTGACTGAAGGACTTGATGGTGTTGTTAGCATTATTATTGGAATGGTGGTCTGGAGTGTGACCAGAGAAGAAAATGACAAGAGACTGATTCAGTTTCTCAGTAGTCTGAGAAGGTATGATATCAAACTGAACAAATGTGTTTGTAAACTCAGAGGGGCAGAGCTCTTAGCAGTGATATTTTAACTTTTAGAGGATTAAAACCAGAATAAGAAAAGGGCAATACTGTGATATAGTTTCTACCTACAGTGGATAAACTAATAGCACGTTGAATTATCAGTCAAAGTTTGTTCTGAATATATCTGAAAATAGCGTGTCTTTGAAAATTTTGTTGGAAACTTTTGCAAAATGACACTAGAGTTAAACTTAAGGAAAATGTTTTGAATTTCTCAGTCATCAGAGAACCTGCTTTTAACTTTTGTAATGTGAATAAGCCAAATACAGGTTAGTGACAGAATAGTGCTGCCAGTGATTCTGCAGTAAGTTCAGTCAGATGAGTATAATTCACAAGCATTTATTGATTGCTGTAAAATATGTTCTTACTGGAAAAAATCTGCTTGCTTTGGTAAATGAATATGAACTGTTTAAATAGTATATGTAAGAAAAACTAGTTTCAGTAGAGCCACAACATGATTCATCCTACCATCTATCTCTCTTCCTACCTTACTCTCTTTCTGCCTTGCTTTCTTTTTCACCTTCACCACTTAATTTTCAGTTACCCCTTAACTTATTACTCTCAAACAATTCTTGACACCAAACCAGTACACTCGTAAAGATTTTGTTTTATATTTTGTAGTTATGTCACATTTCTAATGCCTTTACCCTGTCTTTGTATTTGCTTTGTTTTTATTATCATTTTTTCTTTATTTCATGTATGTTTGTGATTCTGATAACAATCCATCCACAGTTATGCATCATGCATCCTGTGTTCTTAATACAGACTGCCTTTGACTCCTTGCCTAGGTTGTGACTGAAGAGGGTCTTGAATCAAAGACAAAGTCAAAGTAAAATTGAATTTTATTGTCATTTAGACTCCACAAGGGTAACCTAAATGAAATTGCATCCACAAAACTCTATACTGAGATGACAATTACACACATACAAAGTATATATAGCACATGCAACATACATGACATTAACTTTAAGTTAAACTGTTATTTTGCTATGTATGGATAGTGAATCATGAAGTGCAGTGGATTAGCAAGGAGGAAGTAAGTATAGCTATGAAGAGGATGAAGAATGGAAAGGCTGTTGGTCCAGATGACATACCTGTGGAAACATGGAGGTGTTTAGGTGAAATGGCAGTGGAGTTTTTAACTAGATTGTTTAATGAAATCTTGAAAAGTGAGAGGGTGCCTGAGGAATAGAGAAAAAGTGTTTTGGTACCGATTTTTAAGAGTAAAGGTGATGTGCAGAGCTGCAGTAACTACAGAGGGATTAAATTGATCAGTCACAGCATGAAGTTATGGGAAAGAGTAGTGGAAGCTAGGTTAAGAAGGGAGGTGATGATTAATGATCAGCAGTATGGTTTCATGCCAGGAAAGAGCACTACAGATGCAATGTTTGCTCTGAGAGTGTTGATGGAGAAGTACAGAGAAGGTCAGAAGGAGTTGCATTATGTCTTTGTGGACTTAGAGAAAGCACATGGCAGGATGCCCAGAGAGGAGTTGCATTGTATGAGGAAGTCGGGAGTGTCAGAGAAGTATGTAAGAGTGGTACAGGATATGTACGAGGGTAGTGTGACAGCGGTGAGGTCTGCGGTGGGAGTGATGGATGCGTTTAAGGAGGAGGTGGGATTACATCAAGGATCAGCTCTGAGCCCTTTCTTATTTACAATGGTGATGGACAGGTTGACAGACGAGATCAGACAGGAGTCCCCGTGAACTATGATGTTTGCAGATGACATTGTGACCTGTAGTGAGAGTAGGGAACAGGTGGAGGAGACACTGGAGAGGTGGAGATATGCTCTAGAGATAAGAGGAATGAAGGTCAACAGGACTAAGACAGAATATATGTGTGTGTGAATGAGAGGAAGGATAGAGGAATGGTGAGGATGCAGGGAGTGGAGGTGGCAAAGGTGGATGAGTTTAAATACTTGGGCTCAACAGTTCAGAGTAATGGTGAGTGTGGAAGAGAGGTGAAGAAGAGAGTACAGGCAGGATGGAGTGGGTGGAGAAGAGTGTCAGGAGTTATTTGTGACAGAAGAGTACCAGTAAGAGTGAAAGGGAAGATCTACAAGAGGGTAGTGAGACTAGCTGTGTTGTATGGGTTGGAGACGGTAGCACTGACAAAAAGGCAGAGTTAGAGCTGGACGTGGAAGAGTTAAAGATGTTAAGATTTGCATTAGGTGTGACAAGGGTGGACAGGATTAGGAATAAGTATATTAGAGGGTCAGCCCAGGTTGGAATGTTTGGAGACAAAGCCAGAGAGGCAAGATTACGTTGGTTTGGACATACGCTGAGGAGGGATGAAGAGTTTATTGGGAAAAAGATGCTAAGGATGAAGCTGCCAGATAACAGGAAAAGAGGAAGGCCTAAGAAAAGGTTTATGGGTGTGGTGAGAGAGGACATGGAAGTGGCTGGTGTGACAGAGGAAGATGAAGAGGACAGGAAGAAATGGAAACAGATGATCCACTGTGGCGACCCCTAATGGGAGCAGCCGAAAGAAGAAGAATAAGACTATAAATTACTATGTCTACAGCTTTTAGCAGCAAGTGATTGATTATTACACATTTATTTGTTGCATACTTAATTTCTGATATATAAGAATAGGTAGCAGATAAATATTGCACTTGATTGACATTGTAAACAGATAACTATGAGTGAGCATCTCATAATTTCTATTGCACCATAATAGTTTGTCTGACACAAAACCTTGTCAATGACTAACATTCCTGAGATTGCTTTCAGAGTTCAAGAACATAATTACCTGTGGGAAGATACTGCTCCTGAACCTGGCTGTTTTACATTGTATGCTGCAGTATCATTTGCCAGACAGCAAGCTTGTAAATAGACCATAAGCAGGATTAGTAGGATCACCGGATATTTTGGTGGCCGCTGTTGTAGTGTGGGGTATATAGACCATGTATCATTGGGAAGTTGGAGCCTGTTATGGTCTCATTGACATTCACCACCTTTTGTAAGGCTTTTTGATCTGTAACTGAACAGCCCCCATGCCACACCATGAAGTTGCTCATTAGGATACTTTATATGGCATCCTAGGAGAAGGTGATAAGGATGGAGGGTGGTCATAGGTTCATAGGTTCATAGGTTCATACTAGGCTATCTGCCCGAGGGCATTTACAAGCCTAGCCCATAGTTTTGTGGCTTACGCCACCCCTTTAGTATGGGGAACTATACCCATTATTTTGCTGTGCCTCTGTTGAGCAGTGACACTGAGGTAATCCCTGGGGTATATCTGCGATCTCCCATCCATTGGTCAAGATTTCTCTTGAACAAGGCCAGCGAGGTGCTCTGCCTCACATATACCGGGATTTTATTCCACAGCATAGGGAGTCTTTGGGTGATGAATCTATCCCTCCAGCACGTCCTATTAATAGCCGTGTCGAGGTTTAAGTCTCCCGCCCTTGTGGCTCTGGCGGATCTAGATTTTTTGAGGTGAAGCATATTCATCAAATCTGGGTTTGACATGGCCTTGTATGTTAGGCAAAGGTCACCTCTGAGCAAGCGGTAAGTGACTGAATAGAGCTGGAGTTCTTTCAGTCGGGCAGCATAGGACAGATGTTTGAGACCCTTTATCCTTTTGGTGAGGAACTTTTGTGGCCTCTCCAGCTGCTGCAAGTGTCGGGTCAGATACATTCCGAATGGGGCATTGTACTCAATCATTGGTCTGATGAGTGATGAGTATAGGGAGACTATGACCTCCCTTGATCTAGATGAGAATCCCTACATGATAAGGTGGGCAATGTAGAAGGTCTTCCTAACTACTTTAGCTACATGGGTGTCGAATGACAGACTACTATCAACCTGGGTCCCCAGGTCCCTGATAACTTCTTCTGTACTCAGTGGATTGCCACCTATTTGGTAGCTAGGGGTAACCTTGTTTTTCCCGAAGGGTATGACTATGCATTTTTCGGCATTTAACTTTAGGCCATGGCTCTGGCACCAGTTATCCATTTCTGTGAGACCCTTCTGAAGGATATCTGTGTCAGATGTGTTTTCTACTATGGCCCAGTTTGCAGTCATCTGCAAACTTTGTCAGCCATAACCCTCCTGTGTTTGCTTGTACTTGGAAAAGTAGATGCCAAACAAGAGTGGGCCCAGGACTGAGCCCTGTGGTACACCACTTGTGACAGGCTTTGAGTCTGACATGGCGCCAGCAACTCTGACCCGGTGGGTTCTGTCACTCAGCCAGTTTGCAACCCATCTTGTGATGTATGGGTTAACATTTAAGCTGATGAGTTTTTCAATGATACCCGAGTGGGGTATTGTATCAAAGGCCTTCGCCAGATCGAGGTAGGCTGTATGGACTGCCTTTCCCTCATCGATGGCTTTGGTGACTGTTTCGAAAAAGTCAACCAAGTTTAGAAGGCATGATCTGCCTTTGACAAAGCCAAACTGGGATGGATCCAAAGTCTGCAAATTCCCTATGTCTTTATTTATGACGTCCATTATGATCCTCTCCATGGCTTTGCAGATAAGGCTTGTCAAGCTAATGGGCCGGTAATTTCCAGGGTCGGTGGAGGCACCGCCTTTGTGAAGTGGGACCACAGTTGCAGTGCGCCACTCCTGGAGTGCGTATCCAGAGGTAAGACTATGATTAAACAGCTGTCCTAGCTGTGGGTTTAATTCCTCGTTGAGTTCGTGGAGCACACAGCCGGGGACACCATCAGGTCCCATGGATGCTGTGTTTTTTGCTTTGGAGAGAGCAGTTCTCACTTGGGCGTTGGAGATGTTTGGGGGCTGCAATCGCTTGGTATAGATATCTCTCCTTTTGGGGAGAAGTTTGCACTGAACCTGTCAGCCAGTATGTTGGCAATGTCTGTAGGATCAGTAATCTTCACATCATTTTGAACTAGTTCTGAGCATATCTGGGAGTTTCCTCCCAGGTTTCTAACATAGCTAAAGAAGGCCTTATGATTGTCTTTTGAGTCTTTAGCTATTTTTCTCTCAAAATTTGCTTTGGATGATTTTATGAGAGCTCTTAGTTTTTACTTATAGTGATCAAGGGTGTCTTACCTTTTAAGGATTTTGCTCTATCTTGTAGTAGCTTCCTCCTTTTGTTGTAGAGTTTGTTTATGGCTGGGGTCCACCAGAGTGGACGCTTGCCTTTGGTACAAAGAGTCTTTGTTTTGCTTGGGATTGCCTTATCCATGCAGTCCTGCAGGTGCTGGTAGAAGGCATTTGTAAGTGATTCAGCGGCTTGAGTACTGTTTTCCGTCGGCTCGGGCGCCTTAAACGAGACCACACTTGTCTTTAGAAGTGTGAAGTCGGGTTTCGAAGTTCTTTACTGTGGTCTTTTTATTTCAGGTGGGGGTGGGATGAGGACCTCCAGCGAGATTAGTTGTGATCTGATCTCACCAGTGAGGGGTATACTTCGGTGTTGAACATTGTGCTCCCATGTTCGTGATGATGAGATCAAGTATGTTTTCTCCTCTTGTGGGGATGGTGACTAGTTGTTCCATGGCATTTGAGTTTATGAATTCCAGGAACTTTTGGGCTAGGGTGTTTGGGCTTGAGTAGTGTTCCCAGTCTATATTAGGGTAATTGAAGTCACCTAGTATGATGGTATTTGGTGATACATTTATCCCCTCTAGTGTTTTCAGGAAGGCCATGTGAGGTTCCTGAGTTTGTGAGGGTGGCCTGTAACATGCTACAATTTGCAGAGCAGTCTTGCCTATGGTTAATTGCACCTGGATGGTCTCCGATGCATCGTGCGTTGCCACCAGTCTTGAGGTGTGGGTGTCTTTGATGAATATGGATACCCCCCCTCCTTTCTTGGTATTGTCCGGATTTTGGGGCCGGAACGCATGATAAGAGGTAAAACCTGATAGTGCTGATACAGAGACACCACCATATAGTGATTCATTTGTTAACTTGGTAACCTCTCTGGTGAAATGATTTGCTCAGAATCACACTTTAGATAACTTGAGGCTGAGGAAGTCTTGGGTTATAGGATGAAGCTTATTAACAATTCATAAGACGAAATTTTGAAAAGTTACCGTACACAAGATATATGCCTCATAGTAACGTTTTGAATTCAGAGACAGCCATACTTTTGTACGAAGACATGTACCACTGCAATGGATGGTCTCTGCGGCCATGCTAGTTGCTAATGAAGCATTTAAGAGAGAGATATATGCTAACTAGCAATATGCTCTCTCCCAAAACTGTCTACAGTAAGACCTTCATACAGCCACATGATTAAGCAAAACAATTGTCTACATAAATTAGCATGGTCACTTTAGAAGTAAGTACCTGGGAATTTATTAGTTAGGTAGTGTTAGTGGCAACCTGTGAGTGTGAGAGAGAGTGGATATATATGTGAGGATATGTGTGAATGTGTGCCTACCCGAGAGGTCATAATACTAAGGGGGTAGGTTTGTGGTGTGTGTGTGTGTGTGTGTGTGTGTGTGTGTGTGTGTGTGTGTGTGTGTGTGTGTGTGTGTGTGTGTGTGTGTGTATGTGTGTGTGTGTGTGTGTGTGTGTGTGTGTGTGTGTGTGTGTGTGTGTGTGTGTGTTTGCGTGTTTAGCTGTATATGTGTGGAGTACAGTAAATGGGAGGTGGCTATGCTAACGCAATGCAGTGGCAGCCGGTGTTAACTACTACAGGAAAGTGATGATTAGCACTAGTGATGGTTAACAGTGATTCAGGGACATGCAAATTAGCTGATAATGAACTACTTCCTGATTGCAGCTCATGTATCCCTGAATCTGATTCTACCATATCATAGCAATATGGCCTTTTTGCTGCAGCACTTAATGTGTGTGCTAGGATTCTTCTGATTCAACAGGATAGCCTTAATCCTCTGTGCTAACTGCCAGTTACAAAAAATGCTCTTATATCTAAATAAGTAGGATGCGCATAGAGAATTGTAGGGTAGAAAGTCACACTATATATATATATATATATATATATATATATATATATATATATATATATATATATATATATATATATATATATATATATATATATATATAAAAAGCATTCTGAGTTATGCATACCAACAGGGAAGAAAAAGGACCTACTTAGACATGACCTTGAAGTTAACTGTGTGAACTTCATCTACACCTATATATAACATTAAGCAAACGTAGCCTTCTAGATGTAGTGAGGTAGATTCTGAATGAAAATCCTAAAATAAGTCCCCATAAAATGATATCCAGAAGAGAAATGTGTCAATTAGGAATACGTTCAGCCATGTCATTTAGAGATATGAGTTACATAAAAGGCTTGTTAATCAAACAAGCTAATAGTTCTAAATCAGTTGAGAAAATAAATGTTGGAGACAATACAAGTCTTATCTTGAAATAGTCAAAAGGGAAAAAAGGAATATGTGATGCTGTATGTTGCCTAGGAATATCCATGCAGTTAGAACAAATAGCGCAGATCTCTACAATGCATAATGATTATCACAGCAATAATCTACAAATAGCAATTATGTCTTTTTTATTCCCAATGACACCATGGGAAAAAGGCTGGCAGGGATCTTTTTTTTTTTGTTATTATTTTATTAATTTAGGAATTGTTATTTGGATAATGCATGCAACCAATGGAACCTTTTGCATTCCTAGGCTGCGCATATAATACATAATTATGACAAAATGTGTTACCTAAATTCATTTGCAGCATAAAAGAAATAGCACATTATGAAAGAGGTTTAAGTTTTTTTCAGAATCAAGAAAAATACCTTCATAGTTATTGAATGCTTACTGAAACTTCCTGTAATTCTTAATTTAACTGATGTTGCAAATCAAAAAGTATATGTGCGATAAAACAATTATTTAAGAGGCATGGGATTCTTCTGATGGTTGTGTCAGACAATGGTTTGCAGAATGCCAGCTTCAAGACTTTCAAGATAAATAGAAGTTTCATCATATTACTTTGAGATATAACTGCACACAGTTAAATGGTAAGTCTAAAAGAGCTATAAAAATAGTGAAAAACTGAATGCTGCTATTAGTAGCCTAGTGCTAATTTACCATGTGCTGCTACAAACTGAACTGTTAAACTCTGGATTCTTACTTACTCTACTGGATTTGACACAGTTCTAACAGACTAATTAAAATACCAGTCATGCAAGATCTGGCACAAGTGTATGTTTCTGAGTTTACTGTAATAGCTGTACACCTTTTCTGCTTTATTGCTTCTGGTTTGCTCTGGTGAAACTAGAGAGGGAACTAAGCTATTTCAGGACCTCAGATTTTTGCAGAAACACATCATCATCTTCTTTTGGCTGTTCCCGTTAGGGGTCGCCACAGCGGATCATCTGTTTCCATTTCTTCCTGTCCTCTGCATCTTGCTCTGTCACACCAACCACCTGCATGTCCTCTCTCATCACATCCATAAACCTTATTTTAGGCCTTCCTCTTTTCCTGTTACCTGGGGGCTTCATCCTTAGCATCTTTTTCCCAATATACTCAGCATCCCTCCTCAGCACATGTCCAAACCAACGTAATCGTGCCTCTCTGGCTTTGTCTCCAAACCTTCCAGCCTGGGCTGACCTTCTAATATACTTATTCCTAATCCTGTCCACCCTCATCACACCCAGTGCAAATCTTAACATCTTTAACTCTGCCACATCCAGGTCTAACTCCTGCCTTTTTGTCAATGCCACTGTCTCCAATCCATATAACATAGCTGGTCTCACTACCTTCTTGTAGACCTTCCCTTTCACTCTTACTGGTACTCGTCTGTCACAAATTACTCCTGACACTCTTCTCCACCAACTCCATCCTGCCTGTACTCTCTTCTTCACCACACTTCCACTCACTATTACTCTGAACTATTGATTCCAAGTATTTAAACTCATCCACCTTCACCACCTCTACTCCTTACATCCTCACCATTCCTCTATGCCCCTCTCATTCACACACATATATTCTGTCTTAGTCCTGCTGACCTTCATTCCTCTTCTCTCTAGAGCATATCTCCATCTCTCTAGGGTCTCCTCCACCTGCTCCCTACTCTTACTACAGATCACAATGTCATCTGCAAATATCATAGTCCATGTCTGTCAACCTGTCCATCACCACTGTAAATAAGAAAGGGCTCAGAGCTGATCCGGGATGTAATCCCACCTCCACCGTAAACTGATCCATCACTCCCACCGCAGACCTCACCAATGTCACACTGCCCTCGTACATATCTTCTACCACTTTTACATACTTCTCTGACACTCACGACTTCCTCATACAATACCACAACTCCTCTCTAGGCACCCTGTCATATGCTTTCTCTAAGTCTACAAAAACACAATGCAACTCCTTCTGACCTTCTCTGTACTTCTCCATCAACAATCTCAGAGCAAACATTACATCTGTAGTGCCCTTTCCTGGCATGAAACCATACTGCTGATCACTAATCATCACGTCCCTTCTTAACCTAGCTTCCACTACAATGTAATTTGCTATTGGCCAGTGTGCTCATTTGATTTTTTTCTGCTTTTGTCAGTGTTGCTATAAATTGTCTGTGTTTGCACAGCTCTCTGCTCAGCTCATTGGGATTGCAATGTGCACTATATAGACACAGGCAACTTGATCTCTACTTGTCTTAAAAAGATCAACCTCTCCTTAATTATATTAGTTAGTGTGACCAGTGATACAAATAAGTGTAGACAGCTACCAGGAGCCACAGTGTTTGCCACATATCCTTTAAGTAGCATCTAGCAGCCCACAGCTGTTTTACATTGCCCTAAGTAGCCCATAGCTGCTGTATGATGATCAAAGTAGCCACAGGTGCTATACATACCTCACATTCTACAGTAGCTTAGCAACTATGTGTTGTCCATTGTCACAGGATACAACTAAACCCAAATTACTTCATTTATTTTATTTATTCAGGTAGCGTCCTCCTACCAACTAATCCTAATTATCTCACTTATTTAACATAATACCTCAGAGTAAACGCTTTATAAGAAACTCTGCATAACTCCATTCCCATTTCTTTAAACACATGTAGTATTCAGTGTAATCCTAATTAATTTTCAAAATCTCTGGACCAAGATGGAAGGTCAAGCTGCCTGATTTCCTTCTGTTGCCATCCTCATTTTGAATCTTTAGGCAGTGTAGCAACTGCCTTTTGCTCAAAGATAATGAGTGCTTGTCGGAGTTGCAAATATTTAACAACTATGGAGGCCTTATACTCATGAAAAAAAAAAACACAGACTGTTAGCAGCACACACATACACCACCACACTCTACATCATCCCACAGTAAATAGTTTTATGCTGAGGCTGTCAATATTATTGACACAGCCTCCTAGATGCATAAAGACAAGGCCTTAGCAAAAATTCAACAGTACATCACATTCAGGCATACTTTCATTAAAAAAATCACCCAGAGTTAAATTATCTCAAATTTAGTACACCAGAGAAAATAGTTTAGTGATTGGTGATTTTCAAGTCAAGCATGCTTATTTTCCTCTCACTATGCTCTTAAATATAAGGTGATGGTGAGCTGTCTTTCAGATGTTAGGATGTCTGATATTTCAAGGGCCTTTAAGATCCCTTTAGCTAACACATACGCTTACAACAAAGTGGAGGAAAGTGGTGGTCCACACAGGGGTGAACAGCTTGGGATATAAAACCCTGATGAATAAGCAGAGAGAGACATGCCACAACTCTCTATGCATGACACAAATGCAGTCAAGTCTCTGGTCCTAAGTAGATTTCTTTCTTCTTCAAGAATGATGACTAGGTGCAAGGAAAAGAAAACTGGATTCAGCAATTGACTATATAGTTGGTATAATTTTGGGGGGAATCCAATATGTCTCAGCATGGGATGAGATGTTCAATGGCCTTACTTGTTTTACTAAAGATGACCTGCACCTTTTGTTCAAAGACTTCCTCATACTGGCCAAATCCTTTGCTGCCCCAATAGTGCATTTTTAGGTATTGTCCAGCTAATGGACCTAGGTTCATAGGTTCATAGGTTGGTACTAGGCTATTGGCCCTTGGGCCTATACAAGCCTAGCCATAACAATTCCCTGGTTATTTCTTCCCACAATATTAACTTCCCTGGACCCCTGTCTAACAGGGTGACTAAGGGCACAGACCCACCTGATCTCCACCCTTTTTTATGCCTCAGCTATATATACTACCTTATCTAAAATAACATTACCAAACTCTCTACCTGTTATAATAGTATAGCCAGATTCATTACTGCTACTCCCCTCAGAACTCACCACTGTCTCAACCTCAAACAACTAAATTGGCTAGAGCTAAACAACCACCTACTCTACCAACAAATACTTGTTATTCATAAGACCCTTCACTTCCCTGATAATACTCCTAGCCTGGCAAAACTGATTTCTCCTTATAAAAACCTAGCCACACTCCGCTCTGCCAATAAACTCTTAGTATCCTCAACTAAATCATACAATAAAGCTGGGGATGCGTTATTTTCAAATTCCATAGGTAAACACTGGAATCAACTCCCTCAAGAAATAACTAATCAAGACTCTACCTCTCTGTTCAAAAAACATATCAAAGAACATCTTAAAACTCAATGGCTATGTCCTTGTACTAATCCCGACTGAAAGTATGTCTCCTCACATCTAATTTTTCTACCCATCCCCCTTCTGAGCTCCTAACTTACACTTTCTATTGTTGAGAGTTACATCTTAAAAGTATGCCTCCTAGTAGTCTAACTTCAGTATTATGTTTTTATTTTTAATTTGTTGAACTCATCTTATAAGTATTTAGATTTTATTTTGCAATTTCTCTTTTTTACCTTTTATATTTTTATTCAAAATAATTTTTTTTCTGATATATCATTGTTTGTTTTGCCTGTACTGGAGCTTTTCTCCCCGGGCCTCTACTGTAAACGGATATATATCCAGTTGGACTAGCCCAGTCAACAAATGTAAAATAAAAAAAAATAAATAAATAAAATAAATAATGTGATCCCCAGGGTGAACTTCCTATCTCCCATCCAGTCGTCAAGGTTCCTTTTGAAGAGGGCTAAAGAGGCACTCTGCTTGACATGTATAGGCAGTCTATTCCAGAGTCTGGGGAGTCTCTGGGTCAGGAATCTATCCCTCCAGCATGTTTGTTCATTGTGATTGACATCTCAACACACCTAACATACGAGATCCAAAAACAGAACCACTTTAAGGTGATTCTACACAGAGGCAGAAACTGCCCTATCTTGAGTCTCTCCTGCATTTGGAATTGCATCCATATCTGAATAATTACTGAAACTTGGTTTAAATGTTCAGAAAGTACTTTTTTCCATATCTGGGGTTTGTTCTCATGATGCCTTCAGTCCAGATGGCAATTGTGGTGGCATCTGTATATTTGCTAAGGACCATATCACCTCTAGACCAATTCCCAGAGATCCACAAATGGAAATCATTGAGCTCTAAATAACACTAAACATGATCAACTATCACTTTATAGCTGAAAATCATGTAAGGTTCCTAAATGTACTTGAAGAACTCTCTCTAAACAATAACAATATTATTTTGGGAGACTTTAATTAATTACTCCTTCATACCCTGGAGTACCTATTCCTCCAATGTAGGATAAGCCCCAAAATTCATAGATTTAAAAAATAAAAACTCCCTGGACAAGATTGTTAACAAACCCATTAGAAGAGATAACATTCTTGACACAGTCCTTATGAATATAGCTTCTTCATGCTTCTTCATACACTATTCCCATAGCAACTCCTTCTATGCTTAAGTAGGATCATAAGCTAGTGACTTTCAAAATCTCTAAACCCACTGAAATCAATATCTCTGAATTCAAGGATTTCAGCTGTACTAAATTTATTGAACTCTATGCCAACATTTCAAAATTCACTTATCAAAACATCACTCCAGATTTTGCCAAAACAGCTAACTTGACAAAGGTGCTCTAGACCCCCTTAGACACATGTATAGAACTTGTAGCCCCACTGGTATCTTAACATAACAGGAAATTTAAAACCAAGCCACCTATCAAATGAAAAAAAAAACTTCTTAAAGTATACAGCAGATGAAAAAAAATCCTCATATTAAAAGTATCTTCAGAAAGTTGACTAAACACTTAAAAAATACTAGCATCTAAAGCTAAGGACAATTGCAATCACATTATTATGTTAGGAAAATAATAAATAACACCCAGCATTGCTATGAACATATTTGTAATGGCACCACTTACTACTCTGAATTAGTAGACAATCCAAACATACTCGCAAACCATTTCAGAGCATATTTTACCCCAGAGATGAATGTCCAAAGCCCACTTATCCCTAGATTTCTCAGATAATCCTACCATCATTAAGGAACATATAATGAAGGTGCTCTCTAAAACCAAAGATGCTCCCTGCATAGGACCTGATAATATACATGGTTGTTTAATAAACTGCACTTAACAAGGTCTGTCAAAGCCATTGCTTAAACTGTTTAACCTGACTTTAGACAATAGCTTTGTACAGGTTTACCTTCATTTTGTTGCAAATGGTATGTCTGATCATGCTTTTGTGTGACTTGTAAGAGCAAATTACGGAACACATCCGAGAACAAATATTGAAAATGGTTTGACAGAAAACCATTTTCGACATTTGTCCATGTGTTTGAATGACAAAATACATTTGCTTATTAACCATTCAGACATATTTTTTTTTGAGTTTACAGTTATTTTGCTGCCATACTTTCGACATTACAGATGTTGTACAAACAGCACACAATCAAATAAAGGTAAACCCTTTGTTCATGAGGTTTGGCACATAGTAGTGACGCCACTCCACAACAGTGACCCCACCAATGATCCACTAAATTATAGACATGTCAGCCTGACATGTTTTATTTGTAAAGCCATGGAACATATTTTAACTAACCTGATAAAAGTATGATAATAAGCACCTCATCAGGATAGACCCACAGCAGTTTGTCTTTGATAAAGGTACATCTTGACTACCAAATCTGGTTAACTTCTTAGAAAAGGTAATACAGGCGGTTGACAGCAGTCATGCTCTTCACAAAATGTACCTGGAACTGGCAAAGGCATTTGACACCATCCCAAATGCTAGCATAATTAGTAAGCTTAATACATTATATATACATTAATTTGTGATGAGATGGGTAGCAAATTGAATAAAAGACAGAACCTTTACATTCTGAGTAGCAGATGTCTCATCAGGGAGTGTAAAAGTGGCTAGAGAAGTCCTGCAGAGCTGAGTGCTGGGACCTCTTTTGTTCAGCATTTATTTTTATGATCTCTAGATCATAAACCAAGGCCTCTATCTAACCAAGTTTGTAGATTATTGTAAACTGGGAGTCATTATTGAGTCACCCTCTGGTGCCCAAGCCCTTCAGCAAAAACTTACATTTGTAAATATCTGGTGTACTAAAAGTCAGCTGAAGTTAAATGTTTAAAGCTACAATAGTGTCACATTTGGTATACACCACATCCCTGAAATTCAAAATAGACAACACCTCACTCCAAAATGAGAATATTGTTAAAGACCTTGAAACTTGGGTTGATAATTCCTTCTCCTCTGTTCATCCTGTAATTACTCCATTTATAAAGTCATTCTTCTTAATGCAGCTAATTGTCAAAGAAATATCCAGATCTAAAGAGGTTATTATCTCCTTATATTCATCAATGGCTAGGTCAGTTATTGAGTACAGTGTACTCTCTGAGATGTACCTCACTAGATTTGTGAAACAGCTAGAAAGACCCCCAAGACCCCAAACTAAGATGGTCATTGGTTTAAAAAATCCTAAGCTACCAGAAAAGACTGGATGCACTGCCTTTTATTCTGTATATTATGTATTTTAGCTTCCAGAGGGGATCTATACCTTGCCTTTTATCCCATTAGGGAACCAGTGGTTAGCACAAATCAAATATCACATAAATACCAGAGCCAGAGACCTAAATCGTCATCATTAAATTAATAAAACATGGTTCATTATACAACACCTTCCCCAACTGTGGAACAGACTCCCATTGCAAATTAAACAGTGCATTATATTATCTCCTTTTAATAAGGAAATGGACGATTTGGTAGCTATTCATAGATTCACCATTGGTTTGACTGGCCTAGCTCTTGTCTAAAAGGGAGCACAGTCCAAAGTTGGGTACTGACAAGGTGTAAATGGTTGATATTTCTTATGATCCTATAATCCTATATATATAACAGTAATGGTGGCTGTCAGTTAACCTGATTGGAATACAGAAATACTCCACTGTAAAAGAATAAAGGGCAGAATCCCTGGACCTGCACCACAGTTAATGCCTATGAATAATAATGAGATAAAAGAATCAATCAAGACAAAACTTCCACTGTGGTAATTAAACCAGTTATTTTCTGATTTGAAGGAAGGAAACTAGATGACATTTCAACACAGCTAACATTAAGAACAGCCAGAAGCAAATGGTTGCAGAAACTTAAACAAATAAAAATATAATTTGCTATGACAATATCAAATGGCAAGTTACTGAAAAGAAACAAAAGAAATCAGTTTAAGAATTTCAAAGTAACATGAGCAGACAATAAGGGTTTATATGTGGCACTTTAGTCATTTTAGAGATGTTAAGGGAGGCATCCAAAAGATGTCTACATGGAAAGCATCTTCTGGAACAGTCACCATAGTCATGTCAAGATGATAAGCAGGTCAGTATTTTTCAATAGTTATCATTGATGTCCCCATACCTAAAGTGTTCAAAATAAGAAATAACATTGAGAAAACCTATTCGATATGGTGATAACTCATGAACTTATTTGTTAATAAAAATTACGCCAAACATGTATTTAACCCATTAATGTACATTTCAGTATGAAAATGTAGCCATGTATTCAAGAATCTGAGTCATATCTAAATGGAAAAAGAAGTGTAACAATATCAGTGTTTGATGCTTGTATTTAAATGCATTATAATAACATCTACCTCAAAAATGTTATGTCAATTTTTGTTTCTATTGAAAGAGAGGTTAGAACAGATGACGTGTTTATAGGAGATTGGGTCCTTACAGAATCTAAATGCTGGGATGTTAAAGTCATATGGTCTGGTTTCAATGTACTTTTGCACTGTCTGAAAAGTAAAATTAAACATGTGGCCCTACAACACTTAGCACATTTATTTTGTATTTTAAGAACCCATATATTTCAATGATCATAGCAATGACACCATCAGCTTTCTGTGAACACCCAAAGAGGCCTGCTTGAATGGATAGTATAAATGAGAAGAATGTAGGCCCAGCATTATAGAAGATGGCTTTAAGTTAAACTAACTGATTTTGCCATTGTTCTATGTGAACACACATCTGCTGCTCCACAAGTACATTTCATCAACCTGAGAAATAGTATGGTTATTTAAGTTAAACCTATCTTAACAGTAGATGTTTGAATGATCACTGCTGCAATAACCTTAGCTGTATGGGTTATATCCTGCCCATGATATAACAGCCAGCCATCTTCCAAAGCTTCAGGTCACCTTCTGTATGCCCAAACTGCCAGGCAGCTGAATATGAGCGGACTGTAAGACAAGTTTGGGTGCAAAGTCCTTCAAAGCTTTCCTGCAGGCAGAAAGAGGGAGAATGAGCCCTGAAAGGACAATGCTAGGAATAACAAAAAATAAATGTCCACACCCTGGCATAAAAACTATGCTGAAAAGCAAGGGGGGTGGAGGAAGAGAGTGGCTACTACAGTAGTGATTATTCGAACATCTACTGCTGTGGTAAGTTTAACTTACACAACTGTACTATGCTTTTCATATTGATCACTGCTGCAATAGCCTTAGTTATATGGGTAGATTATTCTAGCTGACTGTATTTAGGAGGAAGGAGAAGTATTCAGAAACCCGTGGAGAATGGTCTTGAAGGATCCAGGAGCCCCTGGAGAATGGTCCTAACCAAACTTCATCTAGACCTTCACAAGGAATAAAGGTTATAGTACTTTGTAAAATTATGTACAGAGGACCAAGTAGAGGCTTTTATAATACTTCTAGAATCTAAGCATTTGCAAAAAGCCATAGATGAAGCCAAGCCCCTGTTACAGTGGGCATTGATATTGCCTGTAATAGATTTGTCATGATGTGTATAACAAAAGGTAATAGCCTTAGACAACCATTTAGAAACAGTCTGTTTTGACACAGATTGTCCCTTATTCTTACCTTCAAAAGAAATGAACAATTGACTTGGAGATCTGTAAGACTGAGTTCAGTTAAGGTAGTGCCTGAGTTGTCTGTGGACATGTAAGGTATGGACTATCTTTTTTCCCTCATTTTTAGGTTTAGGAAAGAAAATAGCAAGACTGATAGTTTGGCTTAAAGTAAACTTGGATACCACTTTAGGCATAAAAAGCCTAATTCTCAAAGAAACCCTCCCCCTATGGAAAATAAAGTAGGTTAACTCACCATAACAGCTTGCAACGCAGACACCCTTCTTGCAGAGGTCAGAAAAATCAGTCAAACTGTTTTCATGTTATGAACCTCAAGTTAGCCAGATTAGCTGGTCATACCTCTCAATTGTACCTCATTACGAGGAACATACTTCATTTGGGGTCTTAAAAAGTTCATGTTCTTTGAAGTTCCTCAAAGTTCCACATTGAAAGACTCTGTCACACATTCAGTGTTACAAATTTTTTTAAGTGAAATCCATTGTAAATAGATATGAATCATATTAATTCATTAAAAGATCTTCTTTATAAGTAAAACCAGCATATTTTAACTATCATATGACCTTCCTAGTTGAAGTTGTTAGTAAGCCATTAGTATGTGTTCCACATTTTGCCCATTTGTTCCACATTATGAGAGCTAGTGTTCCTCATTTTGGAGATGGAATGTTGAGAGCTATGTAGCTGGTTCAAAAGGGCAAGTGTTAACTTCTCTAACACAAAAGTAAGATCCTAAGGAGGGGGTCACAGGTTTACTTGGAGGCCTCTCATGCAAACCCCTTTCATGAACATTTTGACATGAAACTGCCTTGAAAGAGAAGGAGTCATATGCAGACATGCTGCAATGGCTAATAAATGAACCATGACAGAGGAACAGGAAAGGCCATATGTTAGTAACTCACACAAATATTGTAAAACCAAACAGCAACTAGCCTTGAATGGGTGCTGGTTATGTTTTTGGCAACACTAGAAAACCTTTTCTATTTGCCAATATATGATGTTCTAGTAGCAGGATTTCTTGCCTCCATTAGTACCTACTGCACATCCTCAGAAAACAGGTGTCTAAAAGGAAATAAGCCCTATCATCCAGGCAGTCATTTGAAGATGACTAATGTCAGGGTATATCAAACATCCCTGTTCTTGTGTGAGTAGATCCATTCTGTGAGGAAGCTTGTGGTAATTGTTCTGGCCATTTCCAAAAGATGGGAGACCCACATTTGATTGGGCCATAAGGTAGTCGCCACAAGAATCTTGAGGGATTCCTTCTTAATCTTCAGAGGTACCTTGGATACTAGTGAAAAGGGTGGAAAGGCATACAGGAACATTCCTGTCCAAAGAAAATTAAAGAAAAGAAAAGGCACCTGTCTTCTTGGCCTTCTTGTGTGGAGTCCTGGAAGAGAATTATGCTAATTGATTGTTCAGCAAGGAGGCAAATAAGTCTACTTGAGGAGCTCCCCACAGATAGATCAAATCTGGATTTAGTTTCCATTCATAAGGGGCTGCTCTGGTTTTGCCCAGCTTGTCTGTCATACAATTTTGTTCTGTCAGAATGTAGTATGCCTACAGAGTGAGACTGTGCTGTGAATCTATATCCCAAGAAAAACATAGCTAATTTGCAAAGGGGGTATGACTTGGATACCCTTACTTGTTGAGATATGACATGACTGTGATATTGTCTATAACTACTTGAAGAGATCCCAGGGAGGGAGATTCAGTGAGTTTAATGCCTTGATCAGGGCAAGCATCTCCTTGATATGTAGCTGCTTGCATCTGTCCTTAGTGTCCCATATCCTCTACACTTTTATCCCTCCCAAAACTGCTTCCAAAGCAAAGTGCGACTGGTTGCTTTGGATCAGGGATGGAGAAATAGAGATCAGAATTTAAGGATATCTGTTGTCTCTAGCCAAAAATTTTTCTTTTGACAAACCCAAGTACTGGGATCTGAAAAGATAAAGGGTATTGATGCTGAGACCAAAGAGATTTCAGATACCAATGTATCTTTCTCATATGGAGTCTTGCCAGGGGTATCATGAGAAACATATATGCAGTAAGATCCACAATTCTGAGGTATGCCAGCTCAGTGACCAATGTCTGAGTGGAAAACCTTAGAAATAGATCTAGATAAAGATTGTTTTTCTTGTGGAAGAAAAGCTCTTTGAAGTGCGGTGTCTAGTTGACATCCCAGGAACACAATCATGTGTGAGGGAGTCAAGAAAGACTTTTGAATATTCTCCTGGAATTCCCAGCTTGTGCAAGATATCTCTCACCCAACAGAGAGACTCCTGACATTTTGAAAAACACTCTTCAAAGATAAGTAAGTCATCTAAATATGGAAAATGTGGATACACTGTAGCCTGCAATGAGCTATATTTGGAGATAGATACTTTGTGAATACTCTTGGTGAAGTGGATAGTCCAAGGGGTAAACAGAGAACTGATAATGTGACCCAGACACACAAAACTTTAATAAATGCCTGAAGTCTGAATGAACAGGCATGTGATGGTAAGTATCTTTTAAGTCTAGTGTCACTGGAAAACTTGTAAGAGGAAGAAGCGGTAACGGATTGTGAAGTGACATGATTTTGATTTTCAGCACTGTCACAAACAAGTTAGGGAAAAGAAATATCCAGAACTGGTCTCAAAGCATTTTCTTTCTTCAGCATTAGGAACATCCTTGAATAAAACCCCATCTATACCTGGGAAGGAGCAACTGCTTCTGTCAATCCTTTGGACAGCATGTAATGAAGAACAGGTGGATTCTGAGTTAGAATCCGAAATCTGAGGACAAAATTGAAAAAAAACACCAAGACAATAGTACAGGACTAAGGCTAAATTTGAAAAAAAAAAAAAAAAAAAAATCACACAACACAGCAGATGTTTGTATGGTGCTAAAAAACTTTTCTTCTGCTACTGCTGCGTTGTGTGATTTTTTTATCTGAGGACAAAACCCTGAATCCATCCCTGCATCTTCCTGTTAAAATTAAGACTCTTGAATCTCTTCAGGAAAAGAGGCATCTCTCTTTCTTTCGCCAGAAACTACTCTATAAGAAGGATCAGTAGCCTGAATTAAACCCTGAGCCAGCCCCAGTAAACTTCTCCTATCCAAATAAATTTGAGGAGGAGTAGATACATTTGGATTTCTGTTTCTTTTTAACAGGAAAAATAGGGCTAACCATGTTACTAATGGCAGCTGCTACTTCCCCTGGGATGGGCACAGCATTCTAACATAATGGGGAAATTATTAGCCTGCTATCATGGTAAAGGCTGTTTGCTTAATTATTTCTTTTTGTGGCTGAAAGAAGGACCAACTATGTGACTGACAATCTGTTCCATGGTCAAGCCCAAAATCATGCCTGATTCCTGGGGAAGACAAGCAGCAAATTGTGTTAAAACTACCAGTTAGAAGTTACCTTTTCGACAGAAAAAAAAAAAAAAAAACAATAAAAATCTCTATGGCAGCCCCACAATGCAAAACTAAACACAATTTCTTCACAGAAAATATGATATCAGTTACACTACTTTAAAAGTGACAGAAAAAAAAACTAGTGCTCCATTTAAAAGTACTTTACAGTCTTGAATTAGTCCATTAAAACACAGCACTCCTGGTTTTGAAATAATTTTCCTGAAGAGGAAAGTAATAAAATATCAGTAAATATAAGAAAATGGATGTTTTTTTCCCCAAAGGGAATTTATCTGCTCAGCAAAGGAAAGCACAAGCCGGCCATTGACTCTCAAATGTTTCAGAGGGGTGTACTCTTCTGCAGCAGGAAAACTCTGAAGGGTTTTGCACCCAGACTCATCTTTTGGTTAGCTCATTTTGAGCTGATTGGCAGTTTGGGTGCACAGAAGATATCCTGATGCTTTGAAAGCTTTCTGACTGTTATATTCTTCGCAGGATATAACCTATATAACTAAGGCTACTGCAGCACAGATCAATATGAATAACGTATATCTTTGCAGTCTGTAAGTGTAAGTTGCTGTCAACATTCTAATCATGTGAGAACTATCCAGCTTTTCAGAACTCTTGTTATAAGTTTCAATGTATCTGAATCTGAAACCAGTACACTGCATTGTATCTTAGCTGACTTTCTTATGGGATGGATTTTATCCTATGAGTTTGGAGTTTATTGATTACCATAATGCCCCTCAGCTTTTCAAATTGAGAACATTTATTGTATTGCAATGTGAAGTGAGCAATTCTGAGGATCCAACAAGCTGATTAGATGGTAAACTCAGTGAGTGATTCCAATAAACTCAATTCTGTCTCTATCATTAAGATTTGACTGCAAGGTCATTCATCCATCTGTGAAGACTAAATAAAACATTATTTTGAAAAAATGCACCTGTTGCTTTTATCATCTGGAGAAGTGGGGGTGGATAAACCATCTGCAGTCAGATGTGAGCTAGATTTGCTTGTATCCCAATCAAAGTCTTGTTGTGTTTGTTCTGAAATCCAGGTCCTTGGATTACAGGTACAATATCATAAACTGCCTTCAATGAGTGGATCCTTGGTATTCTTTTTCTAACATTAGGACACACATGCCTGTATGTGCTTTTGTTATTACCATTCTTTCTAATGTTAAAAGCAGCAATGCATCCAATGTCCTGCCATTTACCTACCTTTCTGAATTGCTTTCAGCAGTTATAGACACTGGAGGCTTACACAGCTTTTCCATCTTAGGATGTGACATTTTTCTGACTGCTCTGTCACATGGCTTGCCTAGATTCATGTCATCCGATATGCTCATATGGCCATGCCAAGTCTCTTTCATTACTGTTGTTGCTTCTCCTTATATGGATTGTTTCCTTTTCACTTCTTTCTTTCTTTTGTTAGATGTGCCTTACCTTGCTTCTTTTTTCAAAGAATTTAAGATCGTGTGACATTAGTTATTCCTCTAGTTATTTCCATACTATTCACATTCTTTATAGCCTTTTCTGTGCATCAGCCATAATGGACAGCAGGCTTGAGGTTAAGCTGTGAGGCTGTAGGAAAGGATTAGTGAGAAGGTGGGACTGAGTCAGACTCGGACTCCTAATGGGTATTTTCTGACTGAAAAAGGTAATAAGGTGGATAAAAGCACAACACATCCAGTTAAACTTCAAAATTATAAAAAAAAGAAAAGATAGGCCTCCTAATATTTCATTCCAAATTAAAAACATTGTGGCATATACATTAATATTATATGAGACATCATTGACATTTCAGAAGCAGTTTATTAATAAACTATAATACATACCAGACATTTTAATCAAGTTAAAAATAAAATTAATCACAGTTTCTTTCTGACAATGGTTTATTTATCATACTGTTCAGGCATTGTTTTGTTTTACCTGCTTCTCTGTGAGCAGAAAACATTTTTAAAATAATCAGTTCAAGTTTTGACTTTAACCAGATATAGAAAGACCACTGTGCTAGCCTCAGGCATGCTTTGTGCTTCCTGCCTACCCATTTTTCAGCTCCCTTTCTAGCCCTTCTCTTAAGGCAGCTTTCTTCTACTTAGCATTTCTGTTTTGTAATCTTATACAGGAACGCTTGGGCTTACAATGAAATTGCACAAAGTGATGTTAATGAATGAACTTTAAAAGCTGTCAGCATATTATAGACTGTAACATTACACCTCCATGGTCTATTTTTGACACCAGTATAGATAAGTGCAATGCAATTAAACAATCATGTTTTGTATCTGTAAGCTCTGCTACCAGATTTCAGATTTCTTATGTCTTTTAAAATATTGCCTTCTGTCAGATAACTGGAGGCACAAAAGACATAGTGTCAAGCAAACAGGATTATTTAAACTCATCTTATTGCAGAAGGAATTTGATGGCACAAGATTTAGAATTTCATTCCCTTATTACCCCCGAGTGTCAACATTTAAGGTAGTATCTTGTCTTTGTCATGTTAGACAAATGCTCAGCTATAGGGATTATTGCAGACATTTCCTGTGACTGCCTGAATAATGTGTCACACTGTAAATTCTGTTTGCTGATAACTTACATTCAGAGCAGAATGTAGAAACACTGTGTATCATTTGAGCTATGCAGCAACTCTGCTGTATTTAAACATTTCACTTGAGTCACTCTAGAGTTATGATAGTAGGAATGCTTAAAGTGCTGAGATTACAACTGACTGAGAGTCAACTAGCTTAAATGTGTTATTTTTCTACACAAAACGTAAGTGCTTCTGTGATTTACCTTGATAATTTGCTATTTGGTGGAGCACAAAGGAGTGGATTCAGTTTTCATAGAGCCTGTTTTCAATCTGCAAGTGTGCCACATACCCCTGGAATGTGTTTTACTGACCATTTTACTGTGACTTCTGCTCTGGCACACCTTATTAAGGAATTGAGGGTATACTCCAAGTGGACATACATGATGTTTCAAATCCCCTCAATTCTGAACATTTGTTTTTTTCTTGGCATTCACATTACAGTGCAGGTAGACTGATCAAAATCTAACATTGCCAAGCCATGTGTAAGTAGGTCCATCCATCATATGTTACTTTCCTGCATCCCAACTCTTCTGCCTAAGTTTCACATAATTCTTCATTTAAATATTGTCATACCCACTTCTCCATTGTGGTTTGCATAACTCCACCCTTAGCCATTCTTTATAGACTCTGCTTCACAGAACATATATGCTCAAGATAGTGTTGGTAGAGCTGTTGTCTCTGCTACGTTTGGGGGGATGACAGGCTTTGCTGGTGGGATAGGTGCAGGTCGCTGTGGTGCTGCATGGGATATATATTTCTTTAAATGACAACAATACATTGGCAATGTCATTGTACTGTCTTCGCAAGTAGACTCACAATAACTACTACTATCAATGTTCAGGCATAAGAAATGCTTACCACAGCTGCTCTGGGTGTAAGTTGCTGTAACATGATCTGGCCATGGGTTTATATTGTGACAAGAAACTCCTTGTTTTGCAAACTAGCTTGGCCACATGGGTGAGTAATAAACATTTGGGGTATTTGAGCACACATTGTAAAATGTATAAGTTTGGCCATGATCACAGACTCAGTGATTATGAGTCCCTGAGAGCATCTGTTACACTAAAAATAATACACAAAATACAATGTCTTATAAGATGTTTATCATTTGCTACTATCCATATAAAATTAGGGAATGAAAATCAGACACCAAGAGCTGACCACCATGCTAGTTTAATGTGTACAAATCAGAATGGTTATTAAACAAAAATGCATTTACTGAAAAGCAGAAAAATCAACAAACTAGCTTCCTAATACTAAAAAAAGTGAGAGTTTTCAAATCCAACTTAAGCAAAGTATAGTTAGCTGTATCATGTCACTGCTGCACCAAACGTCACATAATACATGTGACCAAGGTCATTTATGGATGATGGAGAATTCCATAATGCTGCAAGTTACTGCAACTGCAAGACAGTATCAGTGAGTGACTATAATTAATGTTGTATGAATCTACATTTACTTTTACCTTGAAATAGCAAGCTTCACATTACTTGAGATATTAACTATATACATGTGCTCCACTCTCATTACTGAGAGCTACATATAATCACACACACACACACACACACACACACACACACACACACACACACACACACACATATTTTAGTATATATGGAATATATTTATTTTGTTGAAAAAACACAGCTTGTGTGATGAAAAATCAGTTTATAGCACTTGCTGTTTTTTTATTTTTATGTGAGATTCCAGTGTAGTGGAGATGAGGGAATTTGAAGTTTCCCCACTATAGTGCGACGTTGGAGTTGGTATATATAATTAGCAGCAGTTGTGGAGGATGTAGGCGGGCTATATATGGGACAAAATAAAATTATGTTAAAAAAGCACAAAAAAAAAAAAAAAGATAAAATGGCACCTAGGAGAGAGCTTGTTATTAAAAAACTAGTAGAGATGCCATTCCTAAACACATCTCAAGATGGCTGCACCAAAATGTAATCTTTATATCTATCTATAAAAAATCTTTAGTCAGGATTAACCTACAAGCTTATTGTTCAAGGACCAAGACTGAAATATATTAGTAGGTAGTAGATGAGCCTCTGAGACGAAGCAACTTCTTATTGCAATCGTAGCTGCACAATTATTTTAATTTGTAATGTATTCTGTTTTAGATTACTATTCTTACAGCTATTTTTGTCTCTCCCTGCCAGTACCATCAGGTTCCATTCTTGCTGCAGTGACTCAAGTGTTTCTTCATTGGCTGACCATAGACCCATCACTAGCTGGAGCAAGAGATGAGGTGAGGCAAACCATAATCTATGGATAATTTGGATTTTTTGTTATGCCCACCCACAGTCCATCCCTAAACCTGGCATGCTGTGACATCATGGAGGAACTTCTCTGTGGATAACCTGCTAATTTGTTAACCATACTTTTCAGCAGGACCTCAGATCCTTATCTCCACATGGGCTGTCACCTTAGCTAGGAATCACTTGGTGCCCCCGTGGGATAAGTGAAATGGATAAAAAGCCAGTCATTCCAGCTCCCAGCTAATTTGATACAGACTATGTCTACTAACTGAAGATGGGCATCCTGGATCACAGTCGCAATTCTAAGCCTGGCATCTTCTCATAATTATTTAATAAATCCATCAGTACTAAGTCTGCATCCTTCAAGTTGCCTGATTTAAAAAAATACAAATGCTTGTTTTTATATTTGATATGTTTTGGGAAAACAGATTTTGATTCATATTTTTCTTAAAAATCTTAATTATTTCTCTGTTCTGCAAAGACTTATTTGCAGATGCACACACACACACACACACACACACACACACACACACACACACACACACACACACACACACACACACACACACACACACACACATTAATTTCTTGTTCTTCTTGATTTAATAAGGCAATAATACATTTCATATGCACTTGCCCTTTAGAAATATATTGAAAAGTTAACAGTGGTCTTGCAGCTGAGGCAGACAAAATGCCTTCACATTTTTCAAAATGTTTAACTTGCTTTTGGCTGTTTTAGTGGAATGCTTTCTAAGGTGTGTGTCTTTTCATTTGCCTATACAATTCTTTCTTGTCTACTGTTTATTTAAGACAGAGCAGATGGTGCCTTGTTAAATACACTTAACATTATCCATGATCTTTATAAAATGCTAATTTTCATAATTAAAAGATTATCTGTCTTGCTTGATTACTGCTGTTCTTATTTCTCCTGGCCAAAGCAAATTTCCCTCAGGCAGACTGTACTACAAATACTCAGGGTAGCTTTTGCTTCTCTGATCTAGCCATAGATTTTTACAACAAAGACAGGTATTAATATTCATAGGCTATCCAGTGGGATAGGTTGTTTTAGGGGGAAGATTTCAGTGAATAATCATTACCCATCTGACAACTAATCCACAGGCATTCCAGCTCTGAAGTCAAAGACAGGAATGGAAGGTCAAAATTCTAAGTTACCATTAGCCTGAGGCAGATTCCTTACTTAGAACATGCTAACACTCCTCACCTGTTACAGAATCGAGCCTTTGCTCATGAAAATCAAGTGTCCAATAAAAAAAAATTCATTTTCTAGCCTTTTAATGAAGTCTTAGACTAACGTAAGGGTCTTAGCACACTGTCTGACCTTATTTTGTATATAATTGTAAAAAGAGCTGAATAAATGCAAAATGAATGAAGGACAAGAAAATTCAAAATGTTTTTCTGTAGTATTTAGTTTTTGGGAACTTCAGTATTGTGTTGAAGTATTTAATAAACATCAGAATTAGAACACATTTACTGTTTACATAGTACAGTTGCATGAACAATGTAGTTAACTGAGTGTTAACTCTAATGGCTGAAACCAAGCGCTGTCATTTTCTGTTGCTGTGATGCATATGTTTGTGCTACCGAAAAATTCATTAGGAAAAAGACTACTGCAGAAGCCTGAAATATGAAATTGATTTTGTTAATGATTTTCTTATGGAAATGCAGTGCAGTGTGAACACAGGATTAAAAATGCACACCACTTTTTTTGGCTAGAAACATTATATAGTTTATTACATATTGTATTTACAGGTCATGCCACTTAGTACTGTGACACCTGTAGAGACTGTGAGAGAATAACAGGCTGAGGCAAGGTTACTGCTTGAGTCTTATCATGAACTAATATGAAGCTAACATGCTCATTCAGTCACTGTCCCAGGACACATTGAAACTATCTGTCTCACCCCTGGGAGGGCATATACCCCACAGGCCATGATGACACTGCAACATCTCCCACGTACACAGAGTCACAGACCCATTAAACTACATAGCATGGCATGCAAACTCCTTCACTTTCACTGATGTCATGGCTACTTCTAGTGGTGGCCTAGCAGGGGTGAGCTAATTCACTACTTCCAATGTGCACATGCATGGTGGACTAGGTATGCAACACTACAAATACGCATGGCTCTTCATCTCACCTAATAGATATAAAGGGCTTTAATCTGAGCACAATATACAGCCACACACATGGAGATGGAAATGATAGGCATTGTGTGTGGCCTACAAGAGCTACTGGAAGTTAAGCACAATGATATTGTCACTCGTGTACTCTGTAATGGGATACATTACTGCAGTGTATTTGCTGGTGCCCTGCAACCCAGTATAGCTCATAGCTTCATGCATATGCATCCCCATGTTGGAGGCAGAGTATGACCACCACAAGATAAAGAATTATTACTTGTTATGGCTGAGGTAACCCTATACCCAGGTCTATGTTTAATCATAGAACAGCATGTTCACTGAACTCTCATCATTGAACCTTCCTTTAATCAAAGGCCAAATCATCATAAAACTTTACATTCACCGATGATAGTTGGCCAACATCAAGGAAGTGGAATGGGGCACGCACTTACCATCAACTTAAGTATAAGGAAACCTGCCCTTTCCCTACTGTAGTGTAATCTTGGAGTTGGTATACATAATTAGTGGAGGGTGTGGGAGGTAGGGGGTGGAGACCTCCACATAAGGAGTCCCTGGTATTCAGCAAATCCTCCTCTTGTGGGGGGCTGTGCCCACACACCCTCCAGTAACTACATATACCAACTAATACAATGGGGAAAGGGCAAGTTTCCTTATAGCCAAGTTACTGGTAAGTAAGTGCTCCATTATGTTTCCTTGATGTTGGCCAACTATCATCATTCGATGTAAATCTTTACGATAATTTGGCCTTTCAATCAATGGAAAGTTCAATGTTTGTTGTTCGATAAACAGCTATTCAATGAACGTTCTGTTCAATGACTAAATGTAGACCCCGCTATACCAAGTGTTGGGATTGCTCACTTTGCAGGACCGCTTGCTGAGGGTTGCTTTATGTACAAATAGTATGCACCATCTAAATCCCTGGAGCATCTGGGTCTGCATGTCCTTCACCATGCCTAGGCCATTCTGTACGGTCCCACAGTGCATCTCCAATATCTGTCCATTATTTTCCCGTCTGCATGTTCTTATATTGACATCCCCACACACACACACACATACACACACACACACACACACACACACACACACACACACACACACACACACACACACACACACACACACATACACTACCAAGGAGATTATATCTGACAGAAATAATGCATAGTTTCTGTCTTTGTGAACCTATGGTTCCCTGGGGTATCTGTCAAATCTTCGAATGCTCAAAATTTCGAATGTTACATGGTCGAGACCAAATGTTCGAAATTTTGAGTGCTCGAAGATAGACTTTCAACGACACCGTACGGTGCAGATAGGGAGAATTTCCTTTTTCTGCACTGAAGTGCAGTCTCGGAGTTGGTATATTTAAGTAGGGTGGTGTTGTGGGCACAGCCCCCCACATTGGGGGTGCAGGAGGGCTTGCCCCTTGCCTACACTGTTAAAGTGTTTTTTTTCTGTGTTTTCTTTTTTTTTTTTTTCTTTTATGTTTGAACATCCAAATGTTGAACATTTGGTCTCGACCATGTAATGTTTGACACTTTGGATGTTCAAACATTTAACATAGACCCGGTTCTCTGTCTTCTGTTAGTAACCATATGTCATTAGGGACCTGCACAAATAATAATGTCTGTAACCCACACTATCTTACCCCACCCCACTTTCCTTTTGACGTGGGTGGGAATGTAAGATGCATAGCATGACTTGACCATGCACTGCCAGCATAGCCACTAGATAACAATGCATGCATCATTTTGTTCTGTGTGATATTGTATAAACATCTGTTTACAGTCAGGGCCAAGAGAGGTGAATTAAATGCTTTGATTTTGCATGCACTGACATATACTGAGTAAGATAGTATCTGGAAGGGTATGATTATATGTTGCCATCTGTTTCAGTGCTGGTGAACTGGTGGATGCAGAGCTGGTCACAGCTTTTCCTGTTGCCACAGTGCCAAAATTTCCTGGGGATACTGCCTGCTCTTCCTGGTGATGGTGAGTCATGTTGTGCTATGTGTAGCATGCTATAAGTATCTGTTAGGCTGCAGAGGGTGCAGATGACAGTGTCTTCCTGGACATATCCAGGCAGTGGAGCTTCAACTTCAGCAGTATGAACACACACACTCCACCACATTTGTGTTTTGAGTGTACTAAAACTAAATTTACTGTTCTACCATATCTTGTGGATTCTGTATGGGCATCATCAACCAGAGCTCCAAGGGACAAAGTGTCACCTGTAGCACATTAGGGACAGAGAGAGAGATTGGGGGAATTAATGTGGTGTAACTGCTGTGTATGTGGCTGTGGACATGAAAGCATACCTCTGTGCCTGCAGTTGCCTACTTAGTGGCCTTGTTTGATGTCTCCATGAAGGAATATATTCTCTCCTTTGTATGCTTGCACTATAACACTAATCTACAAAATCTACAGATAGATGAAAACATTTGGAATTTTCTGTCCTACTAGCAAACAACAGAAAACAGCAAAGTGAAGTACTGAAAGGTTGCCAGTGGTAACCCACACAAAGTAATGCCACAATGGTTCTCAGCATGTTTACTTTCAAAGTAATAATCCCTGGACACTGCCCACCATTAAAATCCACCTTTAATAGATGTGCAGGAATACCTGGGAACGCTATGTTTTGAGTGTAGCTCTGGATGTATAGGAAATTAATGCTTATAATAGGCTGCTAAAACCAATGTCTAGACTGTATATTTAGTACAGATTAGATAGTTTGCAGTAAGACACATGCCTTTATGGTACCAATACAGATTTGTTGGCAAAGAAAACAAAGGTTAAAGAGAGACTGCTGGAAAGCACTCTCCAGTATCATAAAGGCTAAACAAACAGATCTATAGAAAAGTATCATGATAATGCTGCAATGGGTCTTGCATGGCACTGTGGTGATTAAGGAGGCTGACCAACAGTTTGAGTTCATGGATGACTCCCTGATGGTTTGGAAGCTGCCTAGCTGTTATATCCTATGGAAGATATAACCCATGCAGCTTAGACTACTGCAACAGTGATCTTTTGAACATCTACTGTTATGGTAAGTTTACTTATATAACTGTCCATTTCTGAATGAACTCTCAAGGCATTATTTTGTTTTCTATACATTTAGTGCTTTCATAGGTAGTCATCAACAAGTAATCTGTATTTTTTTTGGATTACTGAGGTATTCAAGTGTTTTTCTTTTTCCAGTGTTGACAAAGATCTGTTGCAAAGACTTAAAATATAACCGGTAACAGGAATGGCTAGGTTTTATACCACACCTTTTAAGGGAGGGGAACAGAAGTCTGTTTTACCCATGTAAGTAACACAGTTTTTTCAGTCAGGTCAAAGGATTATATTAGATAGTGAGAGTACACAGAATTGCACAAATAGTACTTTGCAGGGATCTGAGACTATCAACATTTCTTTGATTTCATGATCTTTTATTTTATGGGTTCAAAGGTGTTTTTTTTTATTTGATAATACAGGGTCTGATCACAATACTAGCTGAGTAAAAGCAACAAACATAGGCATCTCTTACTTTGTCTCAAAGTGTTCTACACTGCGCAGAATGTATGTACAGCTTCTTCTGATGGTGTTTTCTGTTCCCATTTAATTGCAGTGACTGTGTTAAGTGAAAACAGTCCTTATTAGTGAATCCCAATTACATACAGTATCTCTAGGACTGTTGTATAAGTAAGTGAAGATAAAGGTCTATAGGGATTGTTTGTAGGATGTGAAATGTCACAGATCTTAACACAGGGCATACAACTGTGGCAGGTTTATTCTTCTTAAAAAAGTGAAGGTCCATGTTATGTTCCTTCAAGACACAAAATTTAAGAAGGAAGATAATGGAGATTTGAGTAAATGGTTGAGTAGTGTCTAGCGGGTACCTGTTATTTAATCGACCATTTAGAATGTCGAATACTGGAAGCTTGAATGGGGAAGTTCAAAAAATAGAAATGTCGAAGCCGCAGAAATTCAAGTTCTTTCCCAGGGAAATAATTTGGTTGGCTGTTTCCATGGCTTTGACATTTTCTATATTGCGGTGTGAAAGTTACGGATCAGATTAAGGTAAGTGTGCGGGTGTGACGGACGTTGGGATTAGGGTGCGGGTAAGGTAAGTGTGCGAAAGTTATGGACTTTAGGGTTAGGCGCGGTTAAGGTAAGTGTGTGATAGTGACGGACCTTAGGGTTAGGGCACGGGTAAGGTAAGT